>NC_056728.1:284586460-284766460 GCF_019279795.1 Protopterus annectens
TACCTTCTATCAGTCTTGTTCAGGTGGTGTGGATGCTGGCAGGGTGCTGCCTACAGTTAGGGACACACCTGCATGGGACACCTACACTGCATGCTACAGTCTTCCGTTATTGCCATATACAGGTGAGGTCATACTGTACCCATTCCCCACAGCAGGGATATTGCCAGAAAGGTGCCTGTGGGTGGTGCTTGCGTGGCTGGGTGCATCTGTGCTGTGGACACTACTTGCATCTGACACACAGATATGCATGGGATATTACAGTTATGCTGACATGTGCAGGTACATCAGCTGATTCCCAATACATCAGTCCTACCTCCTTTGTGATCTGCACATGTTCAGGCAGACATCACCAGTATTCCCTACTACAGGTCCTGTTACTGTGATGCATACCTATATGTACATATCCAAGGGTGTCACCATTTCACAGTGACACAATATATACTGTATGTCTGGGGTACTTTCCCCTGTGTACTGCTTGTATATCTAGCCCAACAGCCATGCCACGTCAGTCTTTCAGATGGTGACACATATTACCAGCATACATTTATAATGGCTTACTGCTTGCATGTGTTTTACTGGTGGGGATTGTCTTTGGCACTGCAGTCATGAGGGCGTGTCCCTGTTATCAGCAGTAGTGGGCAATGGCCATCTGGTCTTACCTCAACATGCATACATACTGACCACTCTCAGACATTATGAAACACACCATCTTAACACACTCAGACCTGCATATTGTGCAAATGCTACAACCTATCCTGCTACCTTGGCCACCTCTGGCCATATGAGCCCCATTTGTATTTTACCTACTCATACATGTTACTACATGTCTGCACAGGATTGGGGGGCAGACCTGAATGTCATTACATTTCTACACTAGATTGGGGGATGGGGCAGACCTGTCTGTTTTCACATGTTTACATTGGCATGGGGGCACACCTGACTGTTAACTACATTTCTATATAGGGTTGTGGGGGGCCACACCTGACTGTGTTTACATTTATACACAGGATTGGGAGGGCACACCTGACTGTTACTACATTTCTAACCAGGATTGGGGGGGGGGCACCTGACTGTTTTACATGTCTACATGGGAGTGGGAGGGCAGACCTGACTGTTACTACATATCTACATATGGTTGTGGGGGGGCCACACCTGACTGTTTTTACATTTCTGTACAGGATTTGGGGGCACCTGACTGTTACTGCATTTCTACACAGGAATGGGGGGGGCACACCTGACTGTTTCTATATGTCTACATGGGAGTGGGAGGGCACACCTGAATGTTGTTACATTTCTACATAGGGTTGTGGGGGGGCACACCTGACAGTTTTTACATTTCTACACTGGACTTGGGGGGGCACACCTGAATGTTACTACATTTCTACACAGGATTGGGGGAGACACATCCAACTGTTTCTACATGTCTACATGGGAGAGGGAGGCACACCTGACTGTTACTAAATTTCTGCACAGGATTGGGGGGGCACCCCTGACTGTTATGGCATTTCTACACCGGATTGGGGGGCACACCTGACTGGTTCTACATTTCTACACAGGATTGGAGGGGCACATCTTGCTGTTTCTACATATCTACATAGGATGGGGAGGGGCACACCTGACACATGCACACATTTGCTATGACTGTACTGGTATGTCAGGTACACCATTTCATTCTGTATTCTAACCTATCATACTGACTAGAGGCATATCAGTGTACTACAGATCTTAGCTTTGGTTGCCCTACATATTAGTGTCTGACTTCCTACCCTTCAGAACTAACATCCCATTGCCTGATCTGCTGTAGTCTGTCTGTGTAGGCCTGGGGGGGGGGGGGGGTTAACCACAGACATCATTCAGAGGCCATAGCACAGGCTCTGTTTTGGTTTGTCCACACCTGTCCTGCTGGCTGACACTGTTGTTGGGTATGTGAACCTCCCTGACTGGCATATGTGTCATATGGACACACATGTCACCCAGCACATTTCCTGCAGTGGGTTTTGTCACACTGTGTAGTATTGGCTACTGTGGTGACTCCAGTATGTGTTACAGATGTCATGGTGCCACTATGGATTTCTACTATCTGCTGCCATAACATTCAGACACCCAATTCCTTTGCATGCTGACATCCATACCATAGATACAGGTAACAACACATTCTACTCCATTTGGCAATTGGTAGGTTGATTGACTTACCTTGTGGGTGTGCCAGGATTGAGGATGGTGCTGGAGGGCTGCCTATGTTGGATGCACATAGTACACTCCCTATACATGGTTGAGCAGAGGTAGTGCCATGTTTGCCATCCCTTTTACTGTATGAGCAAGTCAGAGAGAGGTGTCATTCCCTGGGTCCTTACTGTGTCAGTGTATGTGCTATGCATTGTCTGTTTGCCATGGCCTTAGCATACTGGGCATGCCTCCATCTGCCTAATGGGGCAGGCTCAGGTTGTTCCTCCTCCGAGTCACTCTGTGCCTGTGCAAGCCTTGGCACTGGTGGGGGGCTGTGTGGCCCTTCCCCATGCTGTTCCTGCTGCAGCTGTTTCTGCAGGATCATATTGTGTAGCATGGCACACACCATAACAATTTGGGTACATGTAGCTGGTGAGTACTGCAAAGCTCCACCAGATGTGTCCAGACATCGGAACTGTGACTTGAGCATCCCAAACACTTGCACTATTATAAGTCTGGTCTGTGCGTGTGCCGCATTATGGCGTTCTTGTTCAGGTGTGTGCGCATTTCTGATGGGTGTCAGCCACGTCTCTAATGTGTAACCAGCATCTCCAACTAGGTGACCTTAGGGGATGTCCCCATTGGCAAATCTCTGGTACAGCTGCATCAAATGCCAAATGTGGGAATTGTGATAGCTTCCAGGGCAGCCAGCACAAACATTCATTATAATGCCCTGGGCATCGCTGATGACCTGGCAGTTGATGGAGGGGATGCCCCTGTGGTTGATGTAGGCTCTACCCTGATCACCGGGTGGTGCTTTGAAGCATATGTGCATGCAGTCTATAGCACCCACTACCTCAATGTATTCTGCTTTTTGGTGGAAGAGATGCATATTGCTGGCCAACACCTCACGGGTGTTGCGGAAATATACATGTGCTGACATGGCATCCAGGAACTGGTGGAGTTTGGATGCTGATGTCTGTGGGATCACCATGATATCCTTAGTTGAGCTTTGAGACCTACCTGTGGCTAGTATTCCTAGGCATACACATACCTTGGTATCCACTGGGATGGGTTCCCCTTGGTCAGTTTGGTGTGTCAGCCGTGGCTGGCACAGCTCAACAATTTGCTATAGGAGGTCCCTGTCCACCCTATACCGCTCCACTATCTCCAGTGCATGTAGCCCCTGGTAGGTTATCCTGGGTCTGTACACTCTTCTCTGTCTCCTCACTGTGGGTTGATCAGCAGCATTCACAACCTCACCACCCTCAGCCTCTAGCATATGTTGTTCTATGTTGCCTGCTGCAGCCCCTCTCATTTTGTAGGTTTGTTTGTTAAAAGTTCCCTCTTGTATACACCGGTGGTGTAGAGTATGGGAAAAACCAGAGGGGAAGGTGTTTGCATAGCTTATAGTAGTGTTCTGGGCTGGGCTTGTCTGCTGCCTGTGTAATTGGGTGATTCTGATACATCTCACCCGCCAGCTATGCTAGTTCTCCTTGATTACCTTCCTACTGGTGTTTTCCCTTCCTGTTTAAGCCTAGGGGGTGTGCTATGCAAACAGAGTGCTCAAATGTGCACAGTGCTGCTATTTACTGGCTTAACTTTTTTTCTTCCTTTAAAACCCGGTGTGCAATGTGCACACCCGCTTAGACAATGTAAAGAGGGCTGGGCAGATTCAGACACACCCCCTAGCTTAGCTGTGCTAAGCTAGGAGCAAACCCGAGCCACAGGGCTCCAATCAGCTTACAGTATGCCTGACACCCCCCCATGATGTCAGCTAACTCCTAGGCTTGCACCAAGCTATTCCTACTCTTTCACTGTTGGGACCTGACTAGCATGCTGGGGAAAACTGGGATTCACTATCATTCCCCTCATTTGCATAGGATTGCCTGCTAATACATAGCTACATGTCTCACACTGAGCCTCCCCCCTTAGCAACCACTACTCACTGACCATGTTGTCTTCTGCCTGTCATTGACTTGCATGGCAGAATACTGATTTTAGTTAGAATGCTTAATTTAGGTTTATTTTGTTATTCCCCCCCATCCCGTTTGTGTTCCACTGCCCTACGCTTAAACAGCCGAGATCGACTAAAAAAATAAAACTTGTTGTTTGCAATGTTAATGGCCTTATACTTGGCCATTGGCATGCTTCCTGACTGATATGCAGCCTTTATTTGGAGCTGTCATGGCTCCATTTGGATTTTGCAGAAATGTACTCGGTTACTAACCGAGTACATTTCTACAGATTGCACTAGCCCTTCATGGCCAGTTTTCAGCTTCCTGGATCACAAATTCACCTCATTTGCATAGATTTATCCTGCAAATGGGGTGATTTGCATACAGGGGCTTAGTCCATGCAGGACTAGTGCAGGAGCGCTTGTGCACACTCCTGCAGGCTGCTCCTGGATCGCACGGCAGACATATTGCCTGCAAGAGCTCCTGCACTGATCCTGCACACCGTGAAAGGCATACAGAATCCGGGGGTATAGCTTTCAGTTTTTGAGTAATTATTTATCCCTATTTAGCTGTTCTATCTGAGGACAAACATTTTATTAATTATCACACCATTTCTTGCATGTATTTGTAAACTTTCAGGTCCTTTCTTAATGACTCTGGCTTGATTGATCACATAATATTAATTTATCCTGGCATCATGAGAAGTATGTACTGTGTTCACTGAGTTAAAAAATAATCATTTAGGACTTTCTTTTCCAACAAACAAAACCCTGGACAGGGTCATTGTTGATGATTGCTATCCATCAATACAATGTTTATTTATTTAATCTCTTTTAAATGTTTTCTTTTAAAATTAAATCAATAACTGGCATATGTAATTGTCACTCAGTTTTAGACTTTGTTTCATTAGACAGTCCTTAAGTGTAAAAATATTTAGGTTTCATTAGGAAGTGACAGTTGCCATATGTGTATATTTGAGAAACAAACAAATTAAGTTTGTAGAACAAAAACACTATTTACAACATGATTAAATGTTCTGTGTATGATAATGTCATTAAAAACTCATTATTTTTTGTCAGTATTAGCATTGTGTTATCTGGCCTTGCATTTATACACTGCTTGCTGTATTCCCAATTATCATTTTCAAAGCCTAACATATGTATATAGTAGAATGATAAGGAAATTTGTTTAAAAACCCACACAGCCCAAGGAACTGACTACTGCAAAAAATTAATTTACTTTGCCTTATTATTTGCTTTTTGTCAGCCTGCAATTTGGCCCTCCATTTTGTATGAAAATGAACTGTAATATTATTAGCATTTCCAACATTAGAGCATTAAAGCCATTAAAGTGATACCTACAGTTTGTCATAATAACAGGCACGTGTGGAATGTTACAGAAGCAAGGGCCCGGCACTGCTGTCAAAGATTTCCCAAGAGACAAGTCAATAATGTCATGGGATCAAAAGGTCATGACTCTGACAGAGTGTTTAATAGTAATGCTGAAAAAGCAGCAATTGTTCTGCATGACTGCACAGATAGATTGCTGCTTAAGAACTGAATGATAGAGTGTAGGATCTTAGTATTTAATAGAAAACTAAGACCATAATGCACAATTCATTCACAATGTTCAAAACCATTTAATGAGAAAAAAGTCATTTATATGCTAATATTAGGAAAAAATTTATTAGCCATTTTCTTGTAAAAATGACAATGTATTCTGTCATCACTTGCTTGTAAGGTACACTAGCAGCGCTTTGAATTATATTGAACTGAGAATATGAGTTCCATGCAATAGAAATGTCACACCCTCTTGGCAAAGATTCCTAACACAAACTCACATCTAGTTATATTCAAAGATGAGATAAAGCACTAAGTATGCAGAAAATGAAGAAAAAAATCAATAGCATACTACTCTTTGATTTTTAATAATGACAATGTTAGAAGAATATAGAACACTGATTCACAGACTGTAGCAGTAGCTTGTCACACATTATTTGAGCTAACATCTCAATCAACAAACATGTTTAATAGTCTTTATGCACTGTATTTTCTGTCTGACCATTTCAACTCTTTATGGCAACGCTCATGTGATAGTGGCAAAAGACACTCAATCTGGCCATAGGAACTCTGGTTGAAATATAGTTATTTTAAAAGAAATTATATGTACAGCACGTTCTAAAACTGATATTTAATTGAACTTAGCAAAAATGTTCTTCCAACTGGAAGATTAGTCAAAATACAGAATGACAGGTGGCACGATGGGTAAGTTTGCTGCATCACAGCAAAAGGTTCTCTGGTTTGGTACTTGGCTGCATTGCATCTTGTGTGCAGTCTGCATGTCTTCCCTCGGTTGGGTTTCCTCAAGGTATGCCAGTTTCCTCCCACATTCCAAAGATATGCAATGTGGTGGATCAGGGACTCTAAACTGACCATAGTTATGATTGTATGAATGTGTGATACAGAAGAAAGTCTTGGAAACCTACTTCCATTTCCCCCTTTGCCATAAAAACTCTGGGGGTAGAGGTGGCCATCTACAAGTTCACTGTAGGTGTGGGATGTGATTCATAAGTGAGTGAGCTAAAATGGAAAGTTACTTTCCACTGTGACTGATTTCAAAGTCTGTTAAAGGGCAGCAGACTTTGTATATATGAAGTATATATTTACGTGTAAAAATCTACCAACATTTTCAGAATATAAAGGACAAAATACTAAAATGTATGAATTTCTACTGTCTGATGTTAATTTATAAATTAATTTAGCATAATACACATCTTATCCCCATTGTTTATGTGACATTACTCACTGTGGTATACATTTTGTTTATTTATGTTTCTATTTGATTAATGTGCAGATATACCAGGGGATTCATTAACAAGTGTGTACACTTTGTGCTAAGTCTACGTATTTGTTTGTGTTCACATGATAAGCAGCAGTGCTTATCAAATATGCAACTACTAAGCAACCCTACATGTTAGGACCACAGCATCTGCTGGCTAGAACACACAATATAAACAACAGGTTGTAAATAAACTCAGACTTAGTAAGCGGGCACACAAGAACAACTTGATGTAAATAATTAAGAGGCAATGTGTAGCTATGTATAAGCGGATTCATATACAAAAAACATTAATTAAATTATTGATAACTGTAGATCAGCTGTGGTACTTGTGTAAAGTAATGTGTTCTGTAGTCTGTGTACTTAGGTAGGGGTTCTATTCTTACTGCAGTCAACTGTATGTCTGAGCAATTACTTGACAGTACATAGAGCATTTTATTCATGTGAAACAGAGCACCTCTATGACACTGTTCAAAAGGAACCTGGAAGAGTGGATGGGGTACCATAAATTCTTACCGGGGATAGTGCCCACAACCCTCCTGGACATGGGGAGTCATTACTAAATGCAACCCTGGGTATTGCCTAGCGTATCTATGGTATTACATTGGGATGAAATGGCTAGGCTTGAAATGACCCCCCAGGTCGATAGCCTAGTAAACACCTATGATCCTCCTATGAGCCTATGAGAAGTAATCCTGCCCACTTAGGGATACATTTACATAATTAAAAGTAAATGTTGGAAAAAGGATGTGAGAGGGTCATAGCTATATTGTGATACATGTAAAATAATATTTAATTGGAGAGTTGAGATAACAGTTGGCAAGGTACAGTACATACATTAGAGGATTCTGCATATCCTGCAGGTAGTGCACATCAGTTGTGTATTGAGAAAATTATATGTTGTAACAACCATTATGTTGTCACCCCTACCACTCACCTATCATTTTGAAAAATGTACTAAGCTGTCAAATTGTTGGCCTTTGCACTCAGAAAGGGAGTTTTTATTATCAACTTCTGAGAATTATAACCATAAAAAGGCTATTTTACAGGTAGAATTGTCTCAGCAAAACATGTGTTGTATAGAAATGTACATTATACAATAGTTTAGCAGTTATAAAAACATTATGTACTTATTCAACTATACATTTTCTGAGACATGCTCAGAAAAATTTGTACTCACAGGAGTGCATTGAGTATGCCTAGCTACACCTCTGTTACAGATGTGGGGACCTATTCTGGCATTGTGATGTATACTGTGCGAGTAATCAAAGGAAATAATTTACATACACATAATTGACCTTACAACATACATACAGTTTAAAGATCTGTAACCCTTTCACTGCCTTACGCATATGAAGAAAACAGTAATGAAGTTCAGACATATACAGAACTGTCAATCTGACCAGCGTATTATCACAGTACCGTTCTGTCATGTATACTTACAGTTGTCTAACTAAACTAGATGTCAGATGTATTTACTTGCAAAATTAAGTTTATTGTCATGTGACACATACTAACAAACCCCCTGAGTCAGTTCTTATGGTCTTCTAGACTCCATACTGATGGAGCTAAGTTCAAGAATGCAGCTGATGATCTATAAAAAGCCTTTGTTGTTAGGGGTTACTCTTTTAATGAGGTGCATAAGCAGATGGATGAGGGGTCTCTCCTTCATTCAACAGATGGGGCTCAGTATTTTTTGAGAGAAGTCAGACAAGGATCTCAGGGGGCCTGTACACATGCGAGAAGTGCTGATAGTGTGGCATGAATGATTCTGACCTACTCCAGTAATGCGCATAAGATCTGTGATGTTATTAATAAGAACTGGTCTATCCAAAAACTGGATGACCGTATTAAAGGGATTGTTGGCAATAAACCTAGATTTAGCTTTTGAAATGCTAAATCCCTGAAAAGGCACCTGTGTTATGGGTCTCCTATTGATAGATCCAATTCTGTTCCCAGGTTTGATAACTCTGGGACTTTTCCTTGTTTGTCTTGCAAAGCCTGTAATTACATCTCTAGAACTGACTCTTTTTGTCACCCAAGACTGGCTCTGCATCTGTAGTGATATTAGGTTTAAAATTTCAACTAATGCTCTTGCTAACCACATCGCGGATTACCTGGGACATTGTTTTAAATTCTTGGTTATACAATTAGTACTTAAGCACAAAAGGGGAGGTAACATTGTGCATAGCACAGAGATGGCTGGGATGAGATGGATAGTGAAATTACAAGCTGATAGACTACACGGCTTGAATGGGGTTGCCCTCTTAAACCGGCATTGAGAGCACACAAATTGTTTCATTAATTGCCCTATTAAGTACTTTTGTTGGAAGATCTACATTAGCTGGACTGTTAATGCTTGTAATAGTTTCTTATTTTTATAGCCTGTCTTTATGTTAGAGTAGTAGATCTGAAGAATGGCTAATAGATTGAAAGCACTTATCTGTTCTTTTTTCTTGTTTTTCTGTTATTTTATTAAAAGTGGTTTTAAACTGGCCTTGGCTGTGCTGACTATACCATTTTTTCTGCTTCTATTTTGTTTTTTGATTCGGGATTGGACTTTCGCTGCAGTTTGTATAGTTTTCTGTTGACTTAAAAACCCATCTGGAGTTAAAGAGACTTGAACAATAGGAATTAGAATCAGCAGAATGAATGCACCATTTGGAGGTTGAAGAAAAAGAGGGACTGAGACATCTGGAAGCCAAAGAAAATGAGAGGCAGAGCAACATGAAAAGGAAATACTGACTCTTCGCCATCATCCTGGAGGTAATGGGAAAGGGACTAACTGTACCCCAGAAGCAATAAAAGTCAGTAAACATCTTCCTCACTACCAAGTAGGTGACAACTTTGATAGTTTAATTCATATATTTGAAATAGTATGCAAATAGTATAATGTTGTCCAAGGGATATGGGTACAGTTTCTCACCCCCTTACTCCATGGTAAAGCTGTAACTGCCATTTCTAAATTGTCTGATATTGATTGTTTAGATTATGATAAAGTTAAGCACTGTCTATTGCAATGTTTTAAGTTAACACCTAAAGCTTACAGAAACAAATTTTCACGAGCATAGATGCAAGGCAGATGAAAGTGTATGTGATTATATTGCTGAACTAAGCACTTATTTTCATAGGTGGGTGAGTGGGTGTCAAGTCACCACTTTTCAAGTGCTGGCAGACCTTTTGGTGAGGGAACAAGCCCTTAGCACTTTGTCTGAGGACATGAGAATCTGGTTGGCAGACAGTGAATGCAACTCTGCAGTTGAAGTGGGGAAAAAGGGTCTCTATACCTAGAAAGCAGGGTATCACTGCACAGGAAAGGTATACCCAGTGCTGCACATGGATATAAGAGAACCCATGGTGGACAGCCTAAACTGCCCCAACAGAGTCCACCAGTTACAGGGAAAGCCACTAGTTCAGGTACATGGTCAGGATCAAGGGTTTAATGTTAAATGTAACCAGTGGGGCCATGTAGCATATAGATGTCCATGGAGGCAAGGTGGAGAAAAAAGGTGGGGGGGGGCAAGTGGGAATAACAGAATGCCAGCAGTAAGTTGTCTGGAGGCAACAGGGGTACCAAACTACCAGCATAGTTTCTATCCAATCGTGAGGAATGGAAAACAGGTCACTACCAAGAGAGACACAGCTTCTGATATAACCACTGGGAAGCCTACCATGGTTAAAGATGAGCAGTATTCCTTAGGCAGTCCACCCCAGTCAGAGTTTTTAGGAGGGATCCCATTCAAAATGCCTTTAGCCAGGGTTCATCTTGTCTGGGAAGGCAGAAAATGAAGCAAGCACATGGGTGTGTTTGAGGATATCCCTGCAGATGTCTTGATGAGAATGATTTTTATAATGGAGTACCTTGTGTGCATACAGTGACATGCAGTAAGGCTTGTAGACAGGGATGTGGGTCTGGTGGCCTGGGGAGATCCAAACAGACCGCACACCTAAAGCCAGGACTGGTGATGTGCTTACTTTAGGGAGGGAGCTATCCCTACAGCAGTGAGACTGAAAGTGAGCCACAGCTGCTTGTGGGTACTGATGTTCCCTTGGACAGAGTGACTGCAAGGGCAGAGGTGAGTAGTAGACCCAGGCTGACAGTGAGGCACCACTGTCAGAGGATACCAGACTTCCTGTGGATGGGGAGCTGAGAAGAGTTATAAGGAGAGAGTTGAGACAGGCTCAGCTCTCAGACCTTAAATTACAAGGCTTGAGGGAGGTAGCTAGGGAGGCACCTGATTCTTAAGGAAAAGGGGATTCTGTATACTGGAACCAAGAGTTACTGTACAGAGAGTGGAACCCTGAGAGAGGGCTAGAAGGTGAGGTAACACAGCAGTTGCTAGTGCCCAGAGCCTACCATCTGGTACTTTTAGCCATAGCCCATGACATTCCTTTTGCAGGTCATATGGGCATAAAGCACATCATGATATGTATTGTGCAGAACTTTTATTGGCCTGGGATTGCCAATGATGTAACAGGATACCGCAGGACCTGTGAGCTGTGCCAAAAGTAGGCAAGACAGTAGACAAGGTCAAATCAGCTTTGATGCCTTTGACTGTGACTGAGGAGCCATTTCAGAGGGTAGCTATGGATATTGTGGGGCTTTTGAGTACCTCACGTTCCACAGGGAAGAAGTATATCCTATTGATAGTAGATTATGTTACTAGATACCCTGAGGCTATGGCTCTGTCCTCTATTGAGGCAGAGAAAGTGGCAAATGCTTTGCTAGTGATTTTCAGCAGGGTAGGTTTCCCAAAAGAAATACTGACTGACAGAGATGCCAATTTCATGTCAGACCTGTTGGTTTGTCTGTGATAGCGCTGTGGGGTGAAGCACCTATAGACAACCCCCTACCACTCCCAGACTAATGGTCTTGTGGAGAATTTAAATTCTACACTATAGACCATGTTATGGGCATTTGCAGACCAGTTTAAGAGTGAGTGGGACAAAGATTTTCCCCATCTGTTGTTTGCTTACAGAGAGATACCCCTAGAATCCATAGGTTTTTCACCCTTTGAGTTGATGTATGGCCATAGGCTGAGTGGGCTTTTAGATCTGATTCATGATGAGTGGCAGGGTGAGTGTGACTCCCACAAGGAGTCTGTTGTGGCATATGTCCTAAACCTCAGGGCAAGGCTTAGGGAGCTCATGGGCTTGGTCCAGGAGAACTTGGCAGGAAACTAACAGCAGAATAGTGTCTGGTACGACAGGAATTCTTGAGCCAGAGAGTATGCTGTGGGACAGCAGGTGATGGCTCTCATTCCAGTCAGATACAATAAGCTGCAGGCAGCTTGGGGGTGACCCTTCAAGGTGGTAAGGAAGGTCAGTGATGTTAACCACATGGTATAACTGCCAGGCAGGAGGCAGGGGCACAAATTGTACCATGTTAACATGATGAAGCCTTACATGATAGAGAGGCCCTTGTGCTGAGTATTTGCAGTGGGTGGCAGGAGGAGTCTGAAAGGAATCTGGTGACTGATCTCAGTGAGGCTCAGACTGACAACTCAGTGGAAGGGGTAGCAATGTCCCATCAGCTATCTCCTACCCAGGTTTGAGAAATCCAAGCAGTGTTACAGGAGTATGCTGACATGTTCATTGGGAAACCAGGGTGCACCCACCTAGTGCATCACCATGTGGATACAGGACCCCAAAGACTTATAAAGCATGCCCCTTACAGAGTGCCTGAGTGAGTCAGACAGAGTATGAGGGAGGAGATACAAGGGATGATGGAACTGGGAGTAATCCAGGAGTCCAGCAGTACCTGGGCTATCCTAGTGGCACTAGTACCAAATAAGGATGGCAGCACCAGGTTCTGTGTGGACTACAGGAAACTAGTCACACAGAGTCAAATGCGTACTCCATGCCTAGGACAGATGAAGCCTTAGAGCAGCTGGGTGGGGCTAAGCATCTGACCACTATTGATCTTACCAAGGACTACTGGCAGATGCCCTTGACTCCCAACACTAGAAAGAGGTCAGCCTTTGTGACTCCTTTTGGCTTGTATGACTTCACAAAGATGCACTTTGGGATGAAAGATGCACCAGTGACTTTCCAGAGCCTGGCAGATCATATCCTAGCAGGAGCAAGAGATTATGCCATTGCTTACCTGGATGATATTGCCATCTACAGTCATTCCTGGCAAGAGCACCTTCAGCATGTCAGAGAGGTGCTGGGCAGACTGCAGAGGGCAGGGTTGACCATTAAGCCCAGTAATTGTCAGGTGGTCTGGCAGAGGTGTCCTACCTGGGACATTGAGTGGGGAGTGGTAAAATTAGGCCAAAACCTGCCAAAGTGGCATGGAATGCCCCTGTTACCAAAAAAAAAAACAGGTGAGGGCATTCTTAGGGACAGCGGGATACTATAGAAAGCTTGCCCCTTATTACAGTACCATAACTGCTCCCCTCACAGAACTGATAAGGAAAAGCAGGCCAGATAAGGTAGTGTGGACCCCAGCATGTGAGCAGGCACCCCAGAAGCTTAAAAGAGGTTTGGAAGGACCCCCTGTGTTAGCTAGTCCAGATTACAGCAAAGAATTTGTAGTGCAGGTGGATGCTTCAAACCATGGAGTTGGGGCTGTACTTAACCAGGTCTCCTCACAGGGAGAAGAACACCCAGTGGTATATTATAGCTGTAGACTCCAACCCAGGAAGGAATGTCATACAGCTGTAGAAAAGGAATGTCTAGCCATAGTATGGGCATTGCAGAAACTTCACCCTTATTTGTATCAAGGAAATTCACTGTAGTTACAGACCACAATCCTTTAACATGGATACATAGAGCCAGCCAGCAAAATGCCATGTTATTATGGTGGAGCTTAGGATTGCAGGCATATGACATGACAGTACAACACCATAGTGGGGTCAGCAATGCCAACACAGATGGGCTATCAAGACAGGGAATGGGGTAACATATTCCCAGATAGGCTTATTTCTCTCAAGTCATGTATCTCAAAGGTCACTTGAAAAAGTAGCTTGAGTCTTCAAGGGGATATGGGCAAGTGCCAGCATAGCCAGCTAGAGTTTTGTAAGGAATGACATGTCCTTTGAATACCAAACTGATTTATACAAGATGCTTGTGTTACAAATGTATTAGAACTGTATGTCATTTGTATGTCAAGCTGATTTGTACAGATTATTGTGCTGAAAATGTATTTGTGAGGTTTGCTTGTTTTAAAATGTATCAACAGTGCATCCTGCTGAAATGAAATGTACATGTATTATTATAACTGAATTATATGTGTATGTTTTAATAGAGGATACTGAGACAGCAATGGTTAACCAGCTAGCTTGCTTTAAAAAAAATAAGGATGTAAGGAGCAGTTAACCCATTAAAATGGCACAACACAGTGCTGAATAGGACTGAAGATACTAGATCTGGGAAAAAAGCCTTTCTTCATTAGCTCAGTAAAAAGAGGGGAAGCTCTAGACACTGTCATAAACATTTAGATGTGTATTGTAGCTGTCTATGCTAAATTGCTGTCTCAGCTTCAAAGAGGAATACTGTGAGAACCTACAGTCAGGTGACCAGATGAGGTCATTCTGCCAGTCCTCTTGGAAATTATATTTTAATATTACAAAGAGAAATCTCAGAGTATTCTGTGTTCTGTTTTGGGGAGCCTGACTAGGAAGACCCTCACCCACAGCATCTTGCCTTGTGATAGTAAGTAACTTAACTAGGGAACAGAAATTCTTTTAGATTAGACAGGAATATAGTGAAGCTTAGTTTAGATACTGTTTTTCTTTATTTGTCTGAGTCTGTCCATCAATGTTCTTTTCAGTATTTCCTGTGATCTGAACTCTGTGCTTTACTATAAATATATATTCAATATGTTCATGTTTTTTATTATTTATTAAATATATTTCAGACTTTTGTTGTGGTTGGTTCTTGTAGAAAGTATCTAACCTTTGTGAGTACTTATATTTATTTGGTGACACTGTGTGGGCCACTCCAGAAGGCTTAGCTGTTTTGTTCAACTACTATCATCTGTATTAATTTTACACAGTGTAATAGGACACCCTTTGTTAAGGGCCTTAGAGTAGCTGATTGTAGAGTGTCTGGTGGCTTTGATAACAATCTTATACTCTGGGCAGAGGGAGGTACAGCAGATAAATCTGTACCAGCCTTTCCCAGGTGTGTGTGTGTGTGTGTGTGTGTGTGTGTGTGTGTGTGTGTGTGTGTGTGTGTGTGCGCATGTGCATGTGTGTGCATGTGTGTGTGTGTGTGTGTGTGTGTGTGTGTGTGTGTGTGTGTGTGTGTGTGTGTGTGTGTGTGTGTAAAATCAAATCTCACAGGGCATGCGTGTGTCAGCTACTTGGGATAGGGACATGAAGCACTGAGTTTACAGAGAAGGCGCTGGAGGACTTGGCTTAGACACTTGACTGAGGACCTAACCTTATAGCTGTACTTATCTGGGACCTAGAGGGAGACAGAGATAGAGACATCCAGATCCCGGGCTGAGTGAGTTCCCTGTGTACTGTATTACTGGATCAGCATGGGAATGTCACACATTGGTGGGAGTGGTGGCCATCACATATTGGTAAAAGTGATGGGCATCACAGCACATTCCACAGGAGAAGTCTTTCTACAATTGTGAGACAGAGAATATTTGAAGGTATAACATCATCATAGTTGTGTAAGGCATATATGTGACTTAGAATTGATTGAAATAATGATGTGATTTGTCTCTTTGTGTCAGTATATATATTGTGCATGACAGTAGGTGCACAATGTCATAACTCTTGCATAATGTAGTCATCTTTGTGACTGTAGAAGTATACACATGTACATTATTTAGACAATACTAGATTCAGACTCATGTCTTACTAAGTCCACAAGATAAAGAACATTGTAGCATTTCCTAACATCACTGGAGAAAGCTTACTACAAGGTGAGATAAATCACATTTCAACAAATAGACTTAGTGTTTAACAAAGCAGTTGTCTGTGATAAAATGTACTGAAAGTAGTGAAAGACCCCTCTCCAGCTATAAATTTACACATCAGATCTGTGGGTGATGGCATTGTACATTCACACACATACTGATACAACTGAGTGTATGAATTAATGTCTGGATTCAAACTGACTGAGCTCAGAAGCTAAAAAATATTACATTAATCACAAGTGCCACATGATAAGTTTATGACAGTTGTGAGATAGTGCACATTTGAAAGAATGACATCACTATTGTTTTGCTAAAGAGATGTGTGTGCTAAAATGGTGGGAGAGCCCTCTCCACTATAAAGCTATACATCAGAACTGTGGATGAATCCATTCCTACCTAACATTAAAGAAAGATATACACACTCTAAGTAGTCAGTCACTGCTGGATTCAAATCACCTAACTACCTATCTAGTTAACCAATCTAGAGTGCACACTATCAACAGCAACCACCACAGGAGAAGTCTTATTTTAATTGGGAGGTAGAGCACATTTGGAAAAATGACCCACGTAGTGCATAGCAAAAACAAATCCTTGTGTTAAAAGTAGAAGGAATTGATAGGGAGCCTTCTTCTGAATGGATGTGTACATGTCAGATCTCTTGTTAAAGCCATTTCTACCTAACATTAGACACACACATAGGTCCATAGGTTCATAGGTTGGTACTAGGCTATCAGCCCTAGGGCCTATACAAGCCCAGCCATAACAATTCCCTGGCTATTTCTTCCCACACTATTTACCTCCCTGGACCCCTGTCTAGCAGGGCAACTGATGTGATCCCCAGGGTGAATTTCCTTTCTCCCATCCAATCGTATTAGTTCCAAATTGTTGAATTCTAACCATCTGCCTATCTAGTTTAACAATCTAGAGTACACAGTATTAACTGCAAGTACAACTGGAGAAGTCAGATTACAAGAGTGAGGTAGTGTATATTTGATAGGGTGCCCTCATAAGTGTGCTGCAAAGAAGATATTTTGGTTAAAAGTGGAAGAAATTGATGGAGTAGTTCTCTCCATGTTTAAAATGTTGTCTTGATTAGAAGCATCCACATCAAATGTGCAGGTGAATGTTATTCTACCTAGCACTACAGATAAGCACATAAATGCGCGCGCGCGCACACACACACACACACACACACACACACACACACACACACACACACACACACACACACACACACACACACACAAAATCATGCAAGTCAGGCACTGCTGTATTTGCTTGCCTATCTATCCAAGTACACACTCTAGGCTACATTGTATCAACTGCAAGCAACACAGAAGAAGTCTGACTTTAGTGTACATTTGTGTGTTTGACCACATCAGCATGTTGCAGAGAAGACAATGTACATCTCAGGTTTTGGGTGTAAAGAAATGTATCCTGATAAGCAGAAAAATAGCAATGTGTTGATCACAAGTAATTACATACTGCTCAGTTAAGTTATATATCCTCTGAATCATGAACATTGTGGTATTGTGAGTGAGATGTAGCTGTTTCATAGGATGGTGTATTTATGATAATCACATTTGCAAACATTAGAGTTGACAACCAAACATTCCTGACTGTTAAGTGATGATGAGAGTATGCAAATTGTCATTATTTGGGTTGTCACTGTCAATATTCTCTCATGCTTAGATAATGTGCAATGTAAATAAAAAACATGCAAATCAAACATATGAATGTACACCATGTAATACTTCTCCTCAGCAAGTATGTGTGCAAAGGTCCCACATCATCATACATTATTTGCAACTCTAATGCATTGGAATGCAAACATAATTTACTGCATGCAACGTTTAGACAGCTTCACAATGAAATAATCATATCTTGAGTAACAATTCCATTACAACACACACAAGAAATACAAGCCACTGACATTCTTTTTGCAAAACCACTTCCTGAAACACACTGCTTACAAGCTCATTTGTGCTACTGTTGACAAAGTATTAGCGCATCCATAATTGTTTTAGAGGTACTAAACTTATATAATCAGAATTAATAGTCATCAGTGGTACTCTGTGCCAACCTTTATGCAGACAAGGAGTACAGACATATGACCATTTCTGATTCTGATCCATTTTGGAAAAGATGTGTGTTACATTAATGTTTCTGGGTCATAATTTACACATTTGTCATGATATTGGCAGTAAAGTACTTACTATATTGATAATTCACATGCACACTTAGACTGTTCTCATAACTGCTGACCGTCCATAGATTTAAGGCAGATCGCAGTGTTCCTTATGCAGTTGTATTTGTATAACATCACTGAGTACTACTGTTACTACATGATAACATAGATGTATGTGCCATACTTAACTCATTAACACTTATGTGGTGTGGTACATCACACCTCTATCAGCCTACGCACAGTTTGTATTCCTGAGCATTATCTGAAAATAAACTTAAGAAGCATTAGATAAATAAATGTAAATATTTTGTGAACAGAAAAAGCTATTAAACCTTCACAAATAACAATGTTATCAGTGTGAAGTATTCTTTACAGTGATAATAGTCAGTGCATTCATAGCCTTTCTATGATACCATAATGTATTATAATGTACTCAAACCCCAAATTATATTTTTTGCTAAACTTTCACAAACAAATTTTCATATCCTGGAAATTGCATATATTGTTCGAAATGTTTTGTTAACCAGACATAAGCTTTCACATGACAGCAAAAAAATTCTCCTCTGACTGCATGTTTATTCAGATAAAATATTTACAGGAAATATGAAAACGTACACTTAATTGTAAAATTATCAATATAAATAACATTGAATATATCTAAGGATGTGCAATTTACAGTGCAACTATCAAATATAGTTTTCTTCAACAACATCTAAGGTTTCACTTGAGCCATTCAAAAGATTGTAAGTCACTTGGTTTTTGAAATATTGGTACATATGGAAATATTATTTTCATAATTGCTAACAAACAGCTAGCAATATCTCTGGTATTGTGTGATATAAATGGACACTGACAATGAATTTCCTTGTATCCCACCATGGTTTATCACACCATTCCCCTCAACAACATGTAGGGCTCTCAGGTATGAAAATATGAATGCAAATATGAAAATATGAATGTGACAGTGATTAATTTCCCTATTTTAGTTCAGTCTAGATCAACAATTTTAGTATCATTTTGTGTTACTCACTCTTTGCACCTTATTATTAGCTGTTAACCTGCTTCGTTATAGTTATGGAAGACAGACTCAAAAAATAAAAAGGTTGGGATGCCATAAAGATATACTGGTGTGAAATAGATATATACAAAAAGGTGGTTTAGGCTTGAATGAATTAAAAAAAACTTCAAAAAGCATGTGGCAATGCAAATTAATTCATCATATCACCTACTGTGAGTATAGCAGAAATATTTTTATAATGTGCCAAGTGTAATATGATTGTTAATTTATAAATCTTTGATTTGACAAATGCCTTGTACTTACTGATAGGAAGGTATGACCATTTTTGGGCTGATTATGAACCACATAAGATACCAAGTCTGCTGGTGGGATAACAAATACATGCATGAATCCACTGGGCAAAATTTAATGAGACTGTATAAGGTTCAATATTTTTAGACCTGATGCTGGATTCAAAAACCTGCCAATCTTCATCAGCATTCTATAGACATGATCAATAGTTGGTCACACCACAAAGGAAGGCTAATGTCAGGTGCCAAAATGCACACATTTGAGGGGACTATGGAAACGTTATGAAGCAAAGATAGTTTGTGTACGGCAGGCCTCGTAAATGGTAGTTTACAATTGAAGCATCCCATATGGCATACATCCAACACATAATAATTTTCGGCACGTACTTCTATCAGTCTGTCTTTCTATAGCAAAGCGGCGCTAAGCAAAGTAACATGAAGAGCAGGACACTAATACAGGTTAAGGCAACAACTCACCAGTTTTTGCCATAACATATGAACTGTCACTCACCATCAGATACAATTGCTGCTCTGTGCCAGGCATCATGCAAATGCTGAGGACAAAGACTGATGACACAGAAGAGGGGGTTGGGAGGGAAAGGAATAGGGAGGCAAGTAGAGATGCATAAAAATATTTTTGTTTACAGGCCATTTCTGGCCACATTTGTGGTATGCTAATCTATTCTTAGGCTTATAATAACATAATATAATAGCAAGATAATGGAGGCACATTCACAATGAGCATGACACAGTGGCAATCTAGTCTTCACCCTCAGAGCTGCCATCACTGTCTCCTAGTTTCAGTCCCTGGGTCAGTGCTGGTTGGGGCATCGATTATTCAATTCAGTGCAGTACTTTCTCTACTCTGCTAATGTGGGCACTGAGGCCCATCTCCATGATGTCCGCTGCACGCTTTGTCAGCCCATAGTGTGTGATAAAATTGCCACCTCCACTTGTACTACTTCTGTGGGTACCACTGCACCAGCCCACAGGGCAAAGCTACTTGAAGCAGTTGGAGCAGGCAGTGCAGAAGTTGTGGAGGCAACACTGACAGGTTGTGACCCAGATGTGCTGGTTATCTGTGCTGCCTGAGGTGGTTCCACCACAGCCACCTGTTGAGGTATGATGGTCTAATCCCCAGTGTCTGGTCTAGCTCCATGTGCTTACAATTATTTGTGTTGCAGCATCAGTGTACCCAGACAGATAAAAAAATGGGTTGGGGAGAGAAAACTTATATAATAACATCAATTCCCTGTCCTTTTAATATTTCAAAATATAACCAACTTGACACATACATATGGTAAACTTTGCCACATCCAGATATGATGTAATGTCATAAAATACATCAACATCAGTGCTATTTTGCAGATTAGGCAAACATTTAAGTGACTATGGCATATCTGATATATATGCATTCCCGGTAAAGACATCCATTTACCAAAATGGAAAGTTTATTGTTGGTTAATATTGCAGAAAATAGATTTTATATACTATTTTGTTCTAAAAGCTAATAACTGCTCATAAGAATTCAACCCTACATCTAAGTTGAACTACTCATTGCCTAATCCAATGATCAAGAGCTATTGGAGCAGGTATGTAAGCATAATATATAGATAAGGTACACCTACTCAGTTGTGTGAGTTTCAAGCTCATATGGACTGATGCCCTGAAATTTGGTAAAATTAACTACATTTTAGATTAGTTATGATCTTTCTTGCATCCATACCACAGCCATACTTACCTGTGGCTTTCAGAGGCATGTCAGTCATTCCCTGTGTGGCCAGTCCATGGTATTGCATTGTCTGGTGATGGGCCACTATACTTACACAGCTCATGTGGTGTCTGTAGTTCTAAATTATGCCTTCCATCAGCTCAGCAGCTCCTGCTTATGCCTCTTCACACTACTATAATGGTAACAACATTGTTCACCAGTATGTAGAATGCCAGTTGCACTGGTAACAGCCTTGGCAAAGTCATTCCTAGCCTCAGTTTTGTAGTGAGAGCCAGTATAGTCCTAATGCATAAGCCTACAGATGTAGGGCTTTACAAGTAGCACCACAAAGATCCTGGGATTCTCTTGACATCAGTTTTGGGATCTAAATAGAGCACCATCCTTACCTTTGACTGCCAAGTCTTCTGAAGGACACCTAGAAATATGGCATGGAATTGGCAGCCAATTCAGATCTTGTGTGCAACAGCCTATGCACAATGATGGACATCCTTGTCAGCTGCATTTGTGAGACAGAAAACACAACAAAATGGCCTGGCAGAGAAATTGTGTTTAATTCCTTCAAACTATACTGCACGTGGAATATGGCAGTGAGACCTGGCCATGTGTGATGCTCACTGTATTGACAGAAATCCTCAGATGTTTTTGGATGATGATATCTCAGTTACATTTGAAAGGATATATTGTCACCTCTGGCCATGCTCTTTGTTATGGTGTGAGATGACATGACATAACATCTGTGATGTTGGTAACAACCAGTGTTGGTAAGAGATAAAATTATATCAGTTGGGACATAATGGTTTGGTGGGCCATACAAATTCCAGACTTTGACTGATAGTACCTGGGAATTGAACCCATGACTAAAAAGAAGGCTAAATGCCTAAGTTCTGTGTATTAACTTTTAATGCCACAGGAAACTGGAATTTTGCACTTGCAAATTGAGGTATAACAATTTCAACATGACTGGAGATATTATGACAAGCCTCTATGTATTTGACATTCACTTGTTATGTTACCAGAGTTATATGTAGAAACCATTATGTATTGCTGTAAATCAGTTTCATATGCATTGCTTTGAATGAGCTGAGAAGACATATTAGGGTAGGTGCCATACATTCTTTACTTGACATGCTGTCATACACACTTAATAATGATATTTGTGTTGGGCCATATTTTTTTTCCAAAAACTATTGTGAGGATTCTACATATGCAAGTTTAGTTTAAAATATGATCATTGTTATGCTTATCTCATTCAATCCTAAACAGCAGGAGGCTAGTTATCACTATTTATTCCTGTAAATTTCTAGGCCACAAAACCGCTATCTTCCTGAGATCATTTCTCTAAAATCCCCTATCACTGGTTTGAGTTACAAAGTGATTGAGTTATGAAAGCTCTTTGGAAACAAGTGGGCTATACAATGGTGTTGGCATAAAAGGTCTGTCTGAATATGCTAATTTTATATGTCAGACAGTTGTGACCATGCATGGTAGAAGTGGAAGTTTATAATTGTTGCACCCGACCAAGAGAACTGACTCTGCCAGGAGTTGCACTGGCACGTCCATACCCATGGTCAGATGCTACCTGAATGTGACTAATGTCTGCTTGATTAGCTCCCCAGGACCAAAACCCCATAGTCTGCCACATCTGGGTGTGGACAGCTCAACCACTGATGGAGTAGTGGAAGTACTGCCACTATGGGAGTATGATTGGGCATGACCACATTGACTAACAGCATATGATGTGGCTGACCTATACCCACAGGGATGCTGTTCCCCCTCCCAGCAGACATTCCATCACAGACACCACCCATTCCAGCATGTCATTCATCCAATCCATTGAATTGGCAGCATGGTTAAGGCAGTCATGCATGTCAGCTTGTGCCACATCTACAACCCTAAGCATTTCTCTTGAGGACCTATGGGCACATGCCTGTGCCTCCATGATGACCCTAAACATACATTGAGTGGCACAGGAAGAGATACCTTGATCAGGTGGAGGATAGACAGCAGACCTCCACTGAGCACCCCTTACAATCCTCCTGTATGGCACCTTGCTCACACTTTGGATACAGCCAGAATCAACAGGAACTGAAGCTGCAATAACCACACTTCCCTGATTGAGTGTCTCATCCTCCATCTGTCCAATATCTGACGGCTAACTGAAATGGGTAGGTGTAGGCCAACTGGCTGTGTCCACTGGAATTACAGGGGATGGCTGAATGTCAACCTCAGTATCAGATTCAAACTCTGCATCCCCTGACTGTGCCTCTGTTTGGCCACCATCATCATCAGAGTCTGCTGATGCTCTGACATAAGGTGGTAGAAGTCCCACACTTCCACTTTCAGAATCACCTGTGATAACAAGCAACGAACACAGGTAAAATTAATAACATCACTACTATAGTCCAATATATACTAACAAACTAACAGTGGTGCCACTATTACAGACTGTACAGCAATACACATAACAGTCCTGACACCAGCATCATAAACAAAATTTTTTTTTGGAACTGCTCATCACTACTGAGATAAAAATGTTTGGCTTACCAACTGCAGATTGTAGGCTCCCTGTGCTGGATGGTCCTGGAAGAAGTTAAGCAAAAGGCAATGATAACATTATCACAATTAACAGTAATGCAGGGGTAAAACATTTTTTCCCTGTATATGTCCATTAACTATACTTTCAACAAGAATTTGGATGACAAGTCCAACCAAAGCCCATGTGTAATCAATCAGAATGTGTTGTTAACTGTAGCAATGTACAATCCCCCCAAACCAATTTCTTGTTAAACAGAACTAATATATTGCTGCAAATATTTTACTATACAAGAGTATTTAGAAATTCAAATATATAAGCCTACTTGGAATTTCCTCCTGGGACATACTTGCTGTTCTTGAAACAGTAGCACCAATGTCAAGGACATGCTGTTCTGCACTTTCCTGGGAGTTGTCTGGATCCTTGACAGTGGACAGGAACTCTTCATTTACTGTTAATAGTGGCTCTGTAGCATCCCCCAGTACTTATCCGATCACAAGCCACTGCAGCTGCTCTCCTCCATGCAGATGAGATCATGTCAGTGGCCCTATGGCACACCTGATCATATTCTTGCTTTGGTTGTGTACTGCATTCATATCTGCAAATATCTGCTGCCAAACTTGCATTCTGCCTGACATATCCCCATGTCCCCCCTCAAGAAGAAGGGCACTATGTCACCTTAAAGCTTCCACAATGATGTAATTTTCAGGGTCATTTAAGGGTGGTTTTTGGGGACTGAGACACCTGAGTGCCATAGTCCCAGGTGTCCTAAAGCACAGCAGAAGGATGATACACATAAGTGTCATCATCATTCACCATCATTATCTTTCGGCTTTTCCCATTAGGGGTCGCCACAGCGGATCATATCTTTCCATTTCTTCCTATCCTCTGCATCTTGCTCTGTCACACCAACTGCCTGCATGTCCTCTCTCACCACATCCATAAACCTTATCTTAGGCCTTCCTCTTTTCCTCTTAACTGGCAGCTCCATCCTTAGCATCTTTTCCCAATATACCCATCATCCCTCCCCATCACATGTCCAAACCAATGCAATCTTGTCTCTCTTGCTTTGTCTCCAAACTATCCAACATGAGCTGACCCTCTAATATACTGATTCCTAATCCTATCCATCCTAGTCACACCGAGTGCAAATCTTAACATATTTAACTCTGCCACATCCAGCTCTGACTCCTGCCTTTTTGTCAATGCCACTGTCTCCAACCCATATAACATAGCTGGTCTCACTACTGTCTTGTAGACCTTCCCTTTCACTCTTACTGGTACCCGTCTGTCACAAATCACTCCTGACACTCTTCTCCACCCATTCCACCCTGCCTGTACTGTCTTCTTCACCTCCCTTCCACATTCACCATTACTCTGAACTGTTGATCCCAAGTACTTAAACTCGTCCACCTTTACCAACTCTACTCCCTGCATCCTCACCATTCCTCTACCCTCCCTCTCATTTACACACATATATTCTGTCTTAGCCCTGCTGACCTTCATTCCTCTGCTCTCTAGAGCATATCTCCACCTCTCCAGTGTCTCCTCAACCTGATTCCTACTCTCACTACAGATCACAATGTCATCTGCAAACATCATAGTCCACGGGGCCTCCTGTCTGATCTCATCTGTCAACCTGTCCATCACCACTGCAAATAAGAAAGGACTCAGAGCTGATCCTTGATGTAATCCCACCTCCACCTTAAATGGATCTGTCACTCCCACTGCAGTCCTCACCACTGTCACACTACCCTTGTACATATCCTGTAGCACTCTTACATACTTCTCTGCCACTCCCGACTTCCTCATACAATACCACAACTCTTCTCTAGGCACCCTGTCATATTTTTTCTCCAAGTCTACAAAGACACAATGCAACTCCTTCTGACCTTCTCTGTATTTCTCCAATAACACTGTCAGAGCAAACATCGCATCTGTAGTGCTCTTTCCTGGCATGAAACCATACTGCTGATCACTAATCATCACCTCCATTCTTAACCTAGCTTCTACTACTCTCTCCCATAACTTCAAGCTGTGACTGATCAATTTTATCCCTCTGTAGTTACTGCAGCTCTGCACATCACCCTTATTCTTAAAGATAGGTACCAAAACACTTTTTCTCCACTCCTCAGGCATCCTCTGACTTTCCAAAATTTCATTAAACAATCTAGTTGAAAATTCCACTGCCATTTCTCCTAAGCACCTCCATGCTTCCATTGGGATGTCATCTGGGCCAACAGCCTTTCCATTCTTCATCCTCTTCATAGCAGTCCTTACTTCCTCTTTGCTAATCTGTTTCACTTCCTGATTCACTATCCCCACATCATCCAACCTTCTCTCTCTCTCTCTCTCTCTCTCTCTCATTCTCTTCATTCATCAGCCTCTCAAAATACTCTTTCCATCTACTCAACACACTCTCCTCTCTTGTGAGTACCTTTCCCTCACTATCCTTTATTACCCTTACTTGCTACACATCTTTCCCAGCTCTGTCCTTCTGTCTAGCCAATCGGTACAGGTCCTTTTCTCCCTCTTTAGTGTCCAATCTCTCAT
This sequence comes from Protopterus annectens, assembly GCF_019279795.1. Classification (NCBI taxonomy): domain Eukaryota; kingdom Metazoa; phylum Chordata; order Ceratodontiformes; family Protopteridae; genus Protopterus; species Protopterus annectens. Next base: position 284,612,618 of record NC_056728.1, read on the forward strand.
ACAACTCTCCATACACCTTATCCTTAGCTTTCACCACCTCTCTCTTTGCCATGCGCCTCATCTCCTTATACTCATGTCTACTTTCTTCATCTCTTTGATAATCCCACTTCTTCTTCACCAGCCTCTTCCTCTGTATACTCTCCTGTACTTCCTCATTCCACCACCAGGTCTCCTTGTCCTCCTTCCTCTGTCCAGATGTCACACCAAGCATCTTTCTAGCAGTCTCCCTTACTAGTTCTGCTGTAGTTATCCAGCTATTCGGTAACTCTCCACTGCCTCCCAGTGCCTGTCTTAACTCTTCCCTAAACTCCACTTCACAATCACCCTTTTTTAACTTCCACCATTTAATCCTTGGCACTGCTTTCACACTCCTCCTCCTCTTCTTGATCACCAACGTCATCCTACAGTCCACCATTCTATGCTGCTTAACTACACTTTCCCCTGCCACCACTTTACAGTCTCCAATCTCCTTCAGACTGGCCCTCCTACATAGGATATAATCCACCTGTGTGCATCTTCCTCCACTCTTGTACGCCACCCTATGCTCCTCCCTCTTCTTAAAATACGTATTCACCATAGCCATGACCATCCTTTTCACAAAATCCACAATCATCTGACCTTCTGCATTCCTCTCCTTAACACCATACCTACCCATCACTTCCTCATCCCCTCTGTTCACTTCACTAACATGCCCATTAAAGTCCACTCCAATCACTAGTCTCTCACCCTTGGGTACACTCACCACAACTTCATCCAGCTCACTCCAAAATTTCTCTTTCTCATCCATCGCACACCCAACTTGTGGAGCATATGCACTAACAACATTCATCATTACACCATCAATGTCGAGCTTCATAAACATCACTCTGTCAGACACTCTCTTCACGTCTAAAACACTCTTGGCATATTGTTCCTTTAGTATAACCCCTACCCCATTTCTCCTGCCATCCACACCATGATAGAACAATTTGAACCTGTTTCCTAAACACCTGGCCTTTCTTCCCTTCCATCTGGTCTCTTGCACGCACAATATATCAACCTTCCTTCTCTCCATCATATCAGCTAACTCTCTTCCTATACCAGTCATACTGCCAACATTCAAAGTTCCTACCCTCACTACTACACTCCTAACCTCATAACTAAAAAATCCTGTTTCCAGATGAAACAGAAAAATAGCATATAACAATTACCCATAAAACAATCTAGATATTTAAAAATTGAACAACAGGAACTGAGTGCTTGTAATATTTTACACTCACACACAAAGCAAGTATGAATGCAAAACAAGGGAGAGTAACAATAGCCACATATCCTTGTGTGTGCCAAAACAGAAATGCAGCTTTGCTCCTCCACCCCTAAAAGAAAAGCCAAATGTCACATTTTGATAACAAATCATCAGTGAAATGCTGAAAGTGCTATCAAACAAACTGTCCCTGAAACATCTGTACATATTTAACACAGAACATTTCATTTTAAGCTATTGCAAATCATGTATACATGTAAAAGGCCCTAACAAACATACCCATGCCATAAGTACACTTCGAAGTAATGCATATAGACAATGGTAGCATTTGCTAATCTATATATATATATATATATATATATATATATATATATATATATATATATATATATATATATATATATATATATATATATATATATATATATATATATATATATATATATATCAAACAGATTTTTTTAATGACATTTCAGCATCTGCAGTCTTTCTTTTGGCTTTTCCCAGTTAGGGGTCGCCACAGCGGAACTCCGGTTCACTCATGATTAGCAGTGGATTTTTACAGTGCTGAGTTGCCAGCCTGACGCCCAACCTTCAAAGAAGGCACCCCCATTCATGCTTGCACCTATCTGCATGTCTTTAATGTCACTCGACCATGAGGAGGACATGAAGATTCCACACAGAAGGTGCTTCAGCTGAGAATCGAACGGGAGAACCTCTTGCTGTGAGGCGACAATGTTAATCGCTGCACCACCACGGCCTACCATCTGCAGTGTATACCTGAATAATGCAAGCATACCTTTTCAAGTTCAGTAGTCTTCTGTGCAGATATATCCCAAAGTAATAGCCTCTTCTGTGTTCTCCACATAAGCAAGTCTCTTCACCTTTAGGTTCCCTAGTTACATGGCTGCCTTTTTATGGTGTAGATTCAGGGATGTGAGCACAGTGAAGATGAAAATGAGGTGTGGACTCATTGGAATTGCTGAATCCCAAATAGCTGGCTCTGTGTAGCTGATGTAGACATAGTACAGGCACTCCCTCAGCGTTTGTTGCTAATAGATTGCAACTTTGAATTATTACTGGTAGGGAGAAGTAAAACACAACAGCAATGCAGACTACCCTACCTCCAGTGGGTGTGTCAGGTTAGACTTACAAAGTGTATAGAAGTAATATTATCAAAGTTGGAAATGCAAGTAAATGGGACACCTTTCACAGGCTCAGTTTATTAACATCCAACCTTTTCCCTTTTATTTTTTTATTTTTTTATTTTTTGCCAGTGTTTGAGTGATGCATAGGAAGCAGAGAGAATGAATGCTGGATTTGGCTGTGCTTGTCTCATTTGAGCAAGGCTTAGTAGTGTACAAACCTGGACTAGTGGCCTACACAGGAAGCTGGAAGGACACCTGCAGACAGGGCATCTGTAAATGTGCAAAGGTCAACAACGATTCATTGTTGCACTGCCTTCTATTGCAAAATGCCACTAAGTAGTGTTGCATAGTTGTTAGAAATGTTCCCATACAACTGCAGTCACTGAATACCTGCAGACATGAAGAAGACAGTCAATCACTGAAAATGGAAACATTCAACTAATTCTGTTGGGCACTATGCAAACAGGCTAAGTGGCATTGTGTGGCAGTTAACACAAAGAACTTCAGAATGAGTAAGAAATTATGGAACTGTCATCTAACTAGTCCTGTGGCACAGGTGTAAGTATAGGGCTGGAATATAGATCATCCTGGGTTCTAATACAGGGTATGCAACCTATTTTTACTGTTGTGACAGTGCAGTTTATAGCAATGAACTGAAAAATACACAAGTATTATTTCGACATTCTTCTGGCAGCAGGTGTAAGTGTAGGGCTGCTATACACATGGTACTGGGTTCTAATACAGGATATTCCACATATTTTTACTGTTGTTCCATTTCCCATTATACTCATTCTCACTTATAACACTTCAAATAGTGGAGCTGATATGAATTATATATATGAGGGATAAGACACCCTTATTGCATTTTCAGATGTATGATTGAGGGTATACTGTCTACTATATTTTTGTAAGTATGATTTGCTATCTGGTCTTGGATGGCCTCTATATACAAGAGCCCTGTCAGGTCACACACATACATATGTAACACCTTAAACTGTTACCTGTATTTTTTAATGATTCCTCACTAGATGTGGTCCAGTTTAGGGCACAGGGTTGGAGTGTCCAGGTGTCCAGGATATTTATTGGACTCCTGGTAAAGTGCCACAGACAAAGGCATCTGCAGGGAGATTATTCAGGCTCCTAGTACAAGTCTGAGGCTTGGAGCAGTTTGGCTCAGGCTGTATCCAATGCTACTGGCATCTCAACCACTGAAGAACAGTGTAGTTATTATTTTAATGACTTACAGAGGCACAAAAGGGATACCCTCAACCAGTGGTTGAATGAATTTCAAACCACTGACATCCTACAGCTGTGTAAATATGATAATGAAAAGTATTTGTAATACATAGAAAGTTAAATATATGCAAGATTGGTATGTATGATGTTCTTCTGTTCTTTTCTGCTCTTTCCACATCCAGTGCCAAAAGAGATTCCAATTTATTTATTTATTTATTTATTTTATTTTACATTTGTTGACCGGGCTAGTCTAACTGGATATATGCCCATTTTCAGTAGAGGCCCGGGGAGATAAGCTCAGAGGAAGCAAGATACAATCACTTATACAAAAGATTAATTTGTATGTTGAACATAGCAGGTACAGAACAGGGAATAATCACAGAGGTCATTTGTTCATAGCATAGTGCTAAATATACAGATACAATTAGTACAATACAAATGTAGTTGCAATGCAACATGCAAAAAGATAGCAGCTGAGTTAGACAATATATTAGTAAACAAGTTGACATAAAGAAAAAAAAGTAGGAGCTGTAATATTCAGTATAAGAGTAAAGCTAGTCTCCTTAATGAAATTATAAGGATGTGAGTAAAAATATCTAGAAAGGTCTAGGTCAGTAGTTTCTAAGAAAAGGAACAAGAATACTGAGAAGAGGAGAGTAGGTAGATCCAAATAAGAGAGGTAGTAGATCAGTCAGGTTTAGTACAGGGGCACAACCAGTGTGTTCTGAGGAAAAGTTTCAGTTTGTTTTTAAAGAGTGATATAGAGGGAACAGAGGAAAGTTTGCTAGGAAGGTTACAGGATTTTCCAACAGTATTAGAGAAAAGAGAGTCTCCAGCCCTGTTGTTTAATTTACAAATATTTACAAGAAGTCTATGTGATGAACATAAGGTCTTTAGATTGTTGCAGTGGATAATGAGGGTAGATAGTATAGGGGTATTGGTAGGATGGTAAAAGGTTTTGTGGGCAATGGTAAGTTGGTGGAGTTTAAGCTGATTTTGTAATTCAAGCCATCCTAGTTGCTTTAGGTTAATACAATGGTGGGTTCTGAAAGGGTTACCTGTAGCAAATCTGGCTATGCCATTGTAGGCATTTTCCATTTTATTAAGGTTGTTTTTAGAGAAATTAGTGTATATGGGTGAGGCATAGAGGAGAGTAGTAATTAGATGAGTGTGAGCAATAGTTATTCTTACTGCAGGAGAGAGAGAGAAAGGGTTTGATCCTGTGGAGAGAGCCCAGTTTTCTATTAACAGATTTTAAGGTATTGTTAATATGGGTGTCAAAGTTAAGGTTATTATCTATGGTGATACCTAGTAGTTTGGTAGTTGGGTATGGGGATATGGGAGTACTGTTATTGGATGTTACTGTGAAGACTATTGGGGGGGGACTTACAAGTAGGAGTGAAAAGGAGGAGTTTAGTTTTTTTTGGGTTTAGAAGTAGACAGCGCCAAGTAAACCATTGTTCAACTGTGTTAAATACCTTTTGGGTAAGGGAGTGAAGTTCAGATATTGATGTGGCTGAGCATATGAGTGTCAAATCATCTGCATATTGCATGCATGTAGCTTGGGGGATTGCTAGGTGAAGGTCATTGATAAATATAGAAAATAGGAAAGGTCCTAATGTGGACCCTTGAAGGACCCCTATGTTGATGGGCAGATGGGTTGATAGAATGTTATGCCAAAGCATGGCCTGTTGTCTGTTGTCCAGATAGGATTGGAACCATTTTATAGCTAATGCATCTAGTGGCAGAGATTTGAGGATATTTATAAGTATCTAGTGATTTACCATATCAAACACCTTAGCTAGATCTATAAACAGTGCAGAGGAAAGCATATTGAGGTTGCGTTTTTTGTTGATACACTCAGTGAAGGAAAGGAGGGCAGTAGTAGTGCTGTGAGAAGGTCTGAAACCATGTTGAGAGTTGGAAAGTAAGTTATTTTGGATTAGGTGGTCTAGCAATTGTTTATGGATGCATTTTTCCATGATCTTTGCTAGGGGAGACAGTAGGGCAATGGGACAGTAACTGAAGTGTTCAGTGCAGTTTCCTCCATTATGAAGGGGGATAATATGGGAGACCTTCCATATTCTAGGGATGTGTCCTTTACTGATGGTTCTAATGATAAGAATGGAAATGGGGTAGGCAATAGATTTGGCTGCCTTTTGTAGGTATTCAGCGGGTAGTTGGTCTGCTGAAGGGGTGCATGGTTTCAGTTTTTAGATAAAGACAAGAATATATGTAGTTGGAACTGGTTGGAAGAGAAATGGAAGAGGTGGGTTAGTGATAGAGTTGGATATAGGTAATCCTGAGTGCATAACTGACTGGCAAGGGTTTGAATGGTCTCAGTGAAAAAGGTATTAATGGCATTAGCAGTCTGCTTGGGATTATCTTGGTCTGTGCCTTGTGGGTTTGGTGTGATGGATTGACCTGGGTGTAATAATTGATTAATACTTGCCCAGAACCTTTTGTGGTTGATTATGGTGGGTCTGCTGGAATTGTAGGTAGTAGTTTCTTTTGTCAGACAGTACAGCTTTTTTAGTTTTGTTTCTTAGTTGCCTGAAGTTTTGTTGATCTACTGGGTTTTTAGTTAAGCAAGATTTATTCCAGTATTTATTTCTGAGTTTGATTTTTTTGCCTGGTTTCTTTTGAAAGCCATAGGGCAGATTTAGTTCTCATTCTAATAGAGCGGGTTGGTGCATGGTGGTCTAGTATGGCTAAGACGTTAGAATTAAAGTAATTAACAGCTTCTTCCAGTGGGAGGTATTTTAAGGGAGACCAGTTACATGCTCTTAGTTTCCTTTGGAAGAGATTGGGGTTGAAGTTTTTCTTGGTTCTAACTGACCTAGATATGGTTGGGTTAGGTAGCTTGGTTTTAAGCCTGATGATGTAGGTTAGTGAGTGGTCACTTACATCATCAGGGAGGGTTCCAGATTCATATGTCTGGAAATGATTATTTATGAGACTCCAATCTAAGGTACTATCTTTCTTATTAGTCTTGTTTATCCTGGTAGGGGAGGTAATGGTTTATGAAAAACCAAAAAGGTTAATATGGCATGTAGGGTGGGTACTGCTACAACACTTCCAATCAATGATAAAATCACCTATGATTATAGTTACTTGAGGCAAATTTTGGGATAGCCAACAGAGGATATTTTCTACTGTGGCAATGTTATTACCAGGAGGAAGAAATGTACAGATAATATAAATGGATTTGAATTTGTTAAGTTGAAGCTTGGTAATACGAATTTCAGTGTTGGAGTCTTGGGGTGGTTTATAGTCGGAGGTAGTAATCTGTAGTCCAGATTTAAAAAGGATAGCTACACCACCACCCTTTTTGGTTGTACTGTCAAGTCGCAAAATATAACCGGGTGGGATGACTTCATTGTCTTTAGTTGCAGGTTTTAACCAAGTTTCTGTTAAACAAAGAATGTCACAGGAGTAGACGTGCAGGAGAGCATGGAGTTGTGCAACATTGTTATTAAGGCTACGTATGTTGAGGTGCGCTAATAAGAGTGAGTTAGGTGGTTTAGTAAAGGAATGGATAGGATGGGGGTTGGGGTTGTGAAGTTGAGTGGTAGTAGCAGTTATTGGGCCTGGGTTTGGGTGAATGTCACCATCTTTTAAAGAGAGACATAGTGCTTGAAATCTAAGATTTGGGATCTTACTATACAGAGTTAGAGACTTTCTGGGATTGGGAGAGTCATATCTAATGTGGATTATCCTATTGAATTTTGCTAGTAGATAGCTGGGTGTAGATGTTATGTTAACATGGTTAGTGAGAATATGTAGAGAAGGAGAGGTAGATAGTGTATTGGGGTGGAGAAAGTATGGATATAGTAGGTGTTCATAGGAGGTTAGGAGGTAAGCTAAAGTTAGGGGTGGTAGAAGTGTAAGTATGAATAACCTCTGTAAGAGGGCTGGGGAGGGTAGCTTATACATATGGAATAGTAAGTTGTTAGCATACCTCCAAGCCTATAACAAGAACCTAAGTGTAGAAGGAAATAGGTGTAGGGTGTGGTGGGAGAAATTGGGAGAGGTAAGTGAAATGAGGGAATTGGAGTTAATTAACAATGGGGAAGGGCTGCGATTGGTGGAAGAGGGAAGGGGTGTGGTTAGATGGTATAAGAGTAGGACCCCTGGGGTGGGTGGAAATTGGGGGTAGGGTAGGGGAGCAGAGTGAGCCCGCAGGGCAAACAGGAATGGGTAGAAACAAGTGAAGGAGAATCTAGAGAATAAACTATCAGCAATGCTGGTTGCTGAAGGTAAGTAGGTGAGTCAGGAGTGGGAAAGATCAGAGATATATCAGGAGTCTATGAGATAAAAAAAACAGGTGAGAGTATACAGTTGATGTAAAGGATAAGTGAGAAAATAAGAGCAGGTTTAGGACCTAAAGGGTTTTGTGTAATTACAGAGGAAAATACAGGGGGATATGCAGGAGATAAGGGTTGGGATGAGGGTGCCACCTAGTGGGCAAAACTAGTATTGCAGGTAAGTATTAAGGGAGCTAGCTGGTTTAGAACCAGGGAAGGAGTGATAGCTTTTAAAGGGGGGTTATTGTGAAGTAGAGGAGGTTAGTTGGATACAGGGTAGATAAGGGGGGAGTAAAGGCTGCTGGCTGTTCAGGCTCGTAGCTTACTTTATAACCCCTGAAGCAAGTAGTAGACGGTAGTAAGTTTTACAAACAGGACTTAGTCAAGCACATACTTTCTTGCTTACTTTAGAGAGGGTGCAGGGCAAAATAACACTGTTTGATGAGACCGCAGATAATTGGATAGGGTCCTTTGTCACCAGGTAGGTAGGTTCTTAGAGACTATATCAGGAACAGCGCAATGGAAAGCTGGGTACTTTGGGGAGAAAGAGAAGATAAACGTTGAGGAGAGAAAAAAGAGTTAGCACATATCAAGCAGTAATGGCAATTAACAAACAAATAGCTTACATAAAGACACAATTATTAAAATAGTTTATATGCATGCCCTTATTTTTGAGAGAGGCTATTGGAATCAATTGTAAGCTAATAGTACTGTAACAATTATAAAGTAGCAAAGGCACTGTTAATAGGCTCAGTAGGACAGCAGACCATATGATGACTCTAAGTTATAATACATACATATAATGCAGTAGAATAGATGGAGTGTCATGTATCAAAACAATGCATAGTTTAAAACAAGAGTCTAGACTGTAATCCCAGGTTTGGGTTGGGGCAAATTAGAAGGCAGGCTCAGAACCCACCATTAAACAATGGACCAGAAGGTGAACATCACATTCTTATTCTAACATAAACTACACCTTAAACAATGGATCAGAAGGGAAATAATACATTCATCTTCTCATACAGAGTACACCATTCCCACTAATACCACAATAATTAAGGCTTTGCATTTAATCAAAAAAATATGCACTCACTAGGTATGTATGCTATACATATGGGCAAAGTGATATCTTAATGTTATTCAGGATAGCACCCTTTAGATACTACTGTTTACCACAGCATTGTCATGTTTCTGGTCAATAAGTCCTATCAGTTAAAGTAGCGAACAGAGTATATTACCTACGTAGTTATTGGTGAGAGCTGCTCTGGAAGGCTTAACAATGATTACTTAACTCTTTAAATTGAAAATTTACTAATTAAAACCTAAAAGCATATTTGTACTTCCGTACACTAAGGCAGTCTAAGGTCAGCCTTTAATTGCTTTTAACTAGTATCATTACAGCATAAAGAGCCAGGTAAATAGCACAGTATGAAAGCCGAGAAGATAAAATAGACTTGGTACTCTAATTCACATATAGTGGATGGCTGGAGGGGAAATAATACCTTTAGTACATTCAGACTGACTCCACGTGGGTGACACACTCACAAATAGCCATTCCTGTCTGAATACGGACAAAAACTAACCTAAGCACGCTGAGACTAGCTCCATGTGAGTGGCACAGTTGCATATAGCCATTCCAGGCAGAGAACGGACTGTAACAATCTTCAGTGTGCTCGGATCAGCTCCACCTGGGTGGAGCAATTTCAAATAGCCGTTCTAGGCTAGAACGGACTAAAAGGGTATGTAGTATGTTGAAAGTAGCTCCACATGGGTGAAATAATGCTACTTAGCAGTTGCAAGCATACCAATAAAAATATAGCACTAACAGTGACCATTTTGGTCCTTTCAAGGATAATACAAGCAGCAGCAGTCTAAGGCAGCTGATTCAGGCTTGTAGGCATGTGGCTGAGCAACAGCAAACATATACAGGGTCCACGTGGGTTGCGTATTTGCAATAGCCATTGCAGGCTTGGAAAAAATTTATGAAAAAACAGTAACGTAGAGAGCACCAGAGCAAATGTAAACCATTCAGGTACACAGTCACATAAACAGCAGCAGGATGCCATATGAATTAAAGCATTCAATTCACAGTTGCTCAATTTATGGAAGACAGTATCGCAGACAGCAGCAGAGCACAAGAAAGAAAAATCATTTAGGTACACAGTCACAAATACAGCAGCAGAATGTTAGATGTATTACATCATTCAATTCACAGATGCACCTCAGCATTAGACAAGGCTAATAAAGAACCAAAAAAAAAAACACTTACCAGAGGCAAACAGGTGCTTGGGCAGGAACAGGCAGCAGCCAGGGATTTCTAAAAGAATTAAAGATGGTGCATCACAGGACTATGAGTATAAATAGTATCCCAGTGGATAAGAGACTGAGAAAGCAGGGGAAGAGGTATGCAACAGGTAGAGTCAGGAGGGGCAAGAGACAAGCCACTCCTAGTGAGGCTATTGGTCATTCAGACAGAAGGTGCAGAAGGTACTGAAGGTAAGTGAAGTAGGAATGTCTGAGAAAATGAAGCAGATAAGAACCCAGAGATAGGCGATGACAGGTAGAGGGGAGGTTATGGGCCTAAGGGAAATAGTCAGAGACAAGTGAAGGAGAATCTAGAGAAGAAGCTATCAGCAATGCTGGTAGCTGACGGTCAGTAGGTGAGTCAGGAGTGGGAAAGATCAGAGATATATCAGGAGTCTATGAGATATAAAAAACAGGTGAGAGTATACAGTTGAAGTAAAGGGTAAGTGAGAAAATAAGAACAGATCTAGGACCAAAGGGGTTTAGTGTAATTACAGAGGAAAATAGAGGGGAGTAAGCAGGAGATAAGGGTTGGGATGAGGGTGCCACCTAGTGGGCAAATCTAGTATTGCAGGTAAGTATGTAGGGAGCTAGCTGGTTTAGAACCAGGGAAGGAGTGATAGCTATTAAAGGGGGGTTATTATAAAGTAGAGGAGGTTAGTTGGATACAGGGTAGATAAGAGGGGGGAGTAAAAGCAGCTGGCTGTTCAGGCTCGTAGCTTACTTTATAACCCCTGAAGCAAGTAGTAGACGCTAGTCAGTTTTACAAACAGGACTTAGTCAAGCACATACTTTCTTGCTTCCTTGAGAGAGGGTGCATGGCAAAATAAGGCTGTTTGATGAGACCACAGATAATTGGATAGGGTTCTTTGTCACCAGGTAGGTAGGTTCTTAGAGACTATATCAGGAACAGCGCAATGGAAAGCCGGGTATTTCTTGCTTCCTTGAGAGAGGGTGCAGGGCAAAATAAGGCTGTTTGATGAGACCGCAGATAATTGGATAGGGTCCTTTGTCACCAGGTAGATAGGTTCTTAGAGACTATATCAGGAACAGCGCAATAGAAAGCCGGGTATTTCTTGCTGCCTTGAGAGAGGGTGCAGGGCAAAATAAGGCTGTTTGATGAGACCACAGATAATTGGATAGGGTCCTTCAGGTTCTTAGAGACTATATCAGGAACAGCGCAAGGGAAAGCCGAGTACAGAGGCAAAAAGGCACTTGGACAGGAGCAGTCAGCATCCAGGGATTTCTAAAAGAATTGACAATCTTTAATTCAATTGACAGGCTCATGCTGATCAAATGGAGAGAGTGAGGGAAGCAAGAGGTATGTATGCAGTACAAGAAAAGTATTATTGTAGCTTTAAAAGTTAATGATAGATTTTTTTTTAATACAGTTGTAGCAAAGTGAGCATGCATATCATAACTGTAAAAGGAAGTATGTATGCATTAGTCTGTAGCACAAACCAAGTTTAGGAGTCAAGTGTAAGACTGTAGTCCGATGTTGTGGGCTCAAGTACCACACATAACAACTATACGGTACTGCATTTCTTTAATAATATTACATTAATTAATTAATTCATTCATTTATTTTACATTTGTTTACCCAGGAAGTGTGACTGGACAAAGCTATCTGCTTTCAGCTGAGGCCCAGGGAGAAAAGCTCCAGAACAATTGCTAACATACTTTATGTAAGATAAACACATGAACACTGTGGTTTAGACATACAGTTATAAAATATGGTAGGTAATAACATATGATTGTATAAGCTATTTACATAACCATAGTGGTTTAGACATACAATTAAAAGTATATCAGGTAGTAACATATGATTGTTGTTCATACAGTATGTTAAGTAGAGATAATCTTGAAGATGTAGTAAAGACAAGACAAGAAAGGAAAAACTAAAAAATACTAGCCAGATAATCTTGAAGATGTAATGAAGATAAGAGAAGAAAGGAAAAACTAAAAATGCTAGCCAGTTTGTCAAAGGAGGAGAATACAGACAAGTTCATATGAGGTTCATTGACATTTTAAGAGAAAGCTTTTCAACTTAGTCTAGGGGAGAGTTAGTGGGTATAGATGGGACAGTGGAGAGTAGAGGGTGGTGAGTTGATAAGTAAAGTGTGATAATATATAGTGCATCTGTGGGAGTTTTAAAGAAGAGGTTGGATAGTGGGTAGGGGAACGGTGTTAGAATATGTCAGCCAGGTGCTAGACAGTTGCATGCCCAGGAGTTGTTTAGGTGGGAAATAAGTTGTTTTTTGAAGATGGTTTTGTTAGGTTGTACCCTGATTTGTAGTGGTAGGGAGTTCCAAGTCTTGGCAATGTTGCTAGAATACAGGGAGTCACCAGAGCTGTAATGGCTTTTGGAGATTGTGATTAGGGCCTTGTTAGTGGGTTTAAGTTCTCAATTATTGGAGTAGAGGGGGATCAGGTCTTGTAAGGCTGGAGTTTTGTCAAGTTGGTTCAGTATTTGGTGAGCTACAAGAAGATGGTTTAGAGCTAAGATGTTTAGGAGTTCCAGCCACACAAGCTGTTTTAGGGCTTGATAGTGGTGGGTGTAGTAGGAGGAGTTTGTGGTGAATTTTGCTATTTTATTGTAGCATACTGATAGCTTGCTTAAATTGCTCATGTTTAGATTAATCAGAACAGGAGAAGCAAACAGTAAGGTAGAGAGAATATGGGTATGAGCTAGAGTAACTTTACTGTCGCTGGTTAGGAAGTTTTTACATCTGTATGGAGTACCTAGTTTTTTTGTTGACTTTATTGTATGAGCTATGTGTTTGTCAAATTTTGTAGTATTGTCAATAATGATAACTAGTAATTTGGTTTGTGTAACAGGGGAGATAGGGGTATTCTCTGATGCAGAAATAGAGAACGGGGAAGTAGGTGCTGCTGCTTTGGAAGGATGGAAGAACATAAGCTGGGTCTTTTTAGGATTTAGTGTTAGCTGAGAGTTTGTTAGCCAGGTTTTTATGGATGTAAACGTTTCTTGGGTCTTCATGTGAAGTTGTTGCAGGGTGGGGACAGAGCAGATTAAGGTAGAGTCATCAGCCTATTGAACCAGGTTTACTAGAAGGGTGGCTTTGTGAAGATTATTTGTAAATATAGTGAGATGTAGGGGTTCTAGTATTGATCCTTGGGGTACTCCTAGTTTTACAGGCAGTAGAGGGGAAAAGTAAACTCTTTTGGACCAAGCATATGTGCCATATATGCACATTTCAAGGATTACTTTTAGCCATCTGTAGTTATCATGCGTAGTTGTTAGGACATATACTTAAATGTAATACTGCAAATAAAATACTTGTATAATTGTGTTACTGCATTATATGTCACATATGATGGTACTAATTTTATCTTGTTTTTTTTCTCTCACCCAAACTCTTACCTCTTTTTTTATTTTCTGTTATGTGTCAGCAAAATGTCTCCATGTCATCCATCTGTACCAGATTAGTAAATGCTTCACACTTGTAGTATTTTTCATTTCTACCTTTAGATAGTATTTACTCTATAACTACTAAGTTGTAGGCTAAGGTTACATATACCTATTCTGTATTGTTTTATTTTTGACATTTTTATTGTTTGTCATGTTAATTATGGAGTTTTTCTCCCTAGGTCTCCACTGAAAATGGGTTAGTTATTCTCAGCCCAGTGTATAATACTGGTAAACAAATGTAAAATAAATAAATAAAAATAAATTCACAGCACAGTGAGGTAGGCCAGTCCCAGTGGATCAGCCTGGCCCACTACACTGGCTCCAGCACTGATGCCTAGCACATGTGGGACCCAACCTGGCAACACTGCCTCTGCTGCCCCTGTACTACCTGTGCCCTCTGGTAGCACTGCCCCAGCAGCTGGTGCTGTGGTACCCTCCAGGAGCAGTGGCAGAGGTGGGAATTTCATCACTTGCCAAGAGGTGCCAGGGTTGGTGTGCAAGGTTGTACTCCACACCACACCACTGGTGTATGCCTATGCTGGATGGAGAGGCTGCTCTCTCTCATGGTATGTATGAGGAGGAAATGTCAAGCACTCCACCCACCAGCAGAGTAAGTGAACAACGATGACAGCCTGGTGGGTGAGGACTAGATTCCCATTGTCTCCATGTTTGATGGGCATGAGTCTGTGTTGTACCCTTCCTTACCACAATCATTGTGTCCCCCATCCTTTTGTGTCCCTCACTATCCCTGTCTCTTGTTTTGCTTGTTTGCATTTGCATCCTCACTTACTCAACTTACCTGACCCAGAAATACCTATGTCCCTTACCCAGCATTCCTCTCTTACTAAATTAAAAAAATGGGCACCTGTCCCACAAAAAAATATAATCCCAAACATAGCTCTCCATTTAACACACATGTCTACTTGACACACTTGATTCGGTCCAGTTGGCTATACAACATGATCACATTGTTGTCACCTCTCTTTCTGGAGTTGACAGTCCAAATTCAGCTAATATTCTGCACATATTTTAAGTTTTCACTGTTGAAATGGATAGCTATGGTTCTTTCCTACCTACCTCCTTTATATTCCTGTATTACTTTCCCTTTGTTCTTCCCTCCTGCTTGCTCGCCATTTTATCACTTTCCTATCTACCATATTTTAACACATAGAATCTAGTCAAAAAATAGAATCACACACAACATCCATAAGTACCAGAAAAAACAGTGGATCACTTCTTGTTTTGATCACTGTGTTTGCACAAAGTTTGGCATCGTGCACCAATGCTAAGCAATGGTGAATGACCCTACAATGCTCTAAAATGTTGTGGTTACCTCTGTGCAATGCTGCTTAAATGCACTGCACCATGCCAACACACAGCAGCACATGTACTATAAAGAACTGATGTAATTGCATTATCACTGCTTATTTAAAAGCATTAGATACACCTGTATTCGAACCCAGTATCATCTGGGCTCAAAAAGAAATGTATTGATGCATTTACACCTGCTGCCATGGAGTCAGCTAAGCAGCAGGTGTGTTTCATAGAGTCAATACTAACTCCCAGAATTTTAGCAATGCAGCTCGTGTTTGTGCATTGCTTAACTATGCACAAACAGGGAAAGTAACAGAAATATGTATCTTGCATGTGCAAACACTTTGCCAGCCATTGAGCACACCTGCTGCTCACTGCTGCACTATGCAAAGTCATTATTAGCATATTGCTATTTACTGTCTACTCACTCTTTATGCCATGAAACTACATGTTGAAACATAACAAACTGAAGGCCCTAGCTAACAATATGTCACACATTTACAATGTAGCCATGTGTTGCCTCCCCCCATGCACTACAACCCTGGTCTCTCAGTACTTGTTCACAAATATATCAACTACACTACATAACTAATAACAAATGTATGATAGGCAATGGACATCAATCTGGTAGCAGGTAAAACTAAATATATCTTCACATTTGAACATGCCTACAAATCCATTAACTGACCCTGGGAGCTATTGCCCAATAAGCCTAAATAGCCTTATCTAAAAGGCTGTAGAAAGAATCATCGTGGACCTTATCCATAAGGACATAGACAACCTTCAAAACTTTTAGCCTCATCCAGTTTGGTTTTGTGAAGGGTAGATCTTACTTATTAAACCTAGTGGACTTCTTTGAGAATGTCACCAAAGCCCCTGGATGAGAGAAAACAGTACACACTGCATACCTTGATTTAGTTAAGACCTTTGACACAATCCCCCATTAAGGTATCATAGAGAAACTCTCACATCTAGGGATTAACCCATTCAATACTAGATGGGTAGCCAACTGGCTCACAGACAGAATGCACACTGTCAAAGCTGGGGAGCCCACCTCCCCTAATAGACCAGTTACCAGTGGAGTACCACAAGGATCTGTGCTGGGCTCTCTACTGTTTAGAAACTATTTCTCTGAATTCCAGGCTAAAGTAGATAGCTTGTGGCTTACCAAGTTTGCTGATGACTTTAAACTGGGCACAGTCTTATAGAGTCTCCCAACAATGTTAACATATTACAGAAAGGGCTGACTCAGACAAATGATTGGTGCCAAACGCATGGACTGAAACTTAACAGAAAAAATGCCTCATTGCCCACGTTGGCAAAAAAGTACCCCTGGGTTCATATTACATTATCAAACCTTTAAAAGTTCAAATGCTATATGGTCGAAACCCATATGTTCAAACTTTTAAAATTTTGAAAACAAAAAAATAAAAATAAAAAACAGAAAAAACCTACCTAACAAGCCCCCCTGCACCCCCACACCCCTGCTGTTTAAATATACCAACTCCAAGACCGCACTACAGTTCAGTAAAGGGAAATCTTCCCTTTCTGCACTGAACAGAGATCTCCATTAACACATTTGAACTTTTAAATGTTTGAACATATGGGTTCGACCATATGGCGTTTTAACTTTTAAAAGTTCAACAACGTAACATGTACCCATACCCCTGCTAATTATGATATTCATAGCACCTTTCTAAGCTCAAAGTCAGTGGTGTGAGACTTGGGAATAGGGGTTGATACCAGTCTAACATTTAATCACCATGTGTCCATAGTGGTAAGAAAAACATTCTACATTGAGCAACTCATAAATACGGTCATTAATAAAGTCATTGCATCCAAGACCAGGGAGATCATAGCAGTGCTGTACTCTACCCTTATCAGACCACTAATTGAGTACAATGCTTCATTCTTTATGTAAATCACCAGACACCTGCAGCAACTGAAGAGACCACAGAGGTTTCTGATCAAGAAAATCCAGGGCCTACAAAACATGGCATACATTGAAAGACTGAAAGCTCTGCCGTTGTACTCAGTATTATACAGGCTGATGAGAGGCGACCTATGCCTGGCCTATAGAGCAGTCCCAGACCTTACTCTAATGGTGATGCTGGATATCTGTAAATCAAATGGAACAAGAATAACTTACTCCTGGAATCTCAACCTAGCATGTGAACTAAACAGAACATGCTGGAGAGACAGATATATCTCCCAGCGACTGCTGCTCCTCTGGAATAGGCTTCCAATACATATGAAGCAGAGCTTATCAATGACCCTATTCAAGTGCAACCTCAACAACTAGATGGGTAACTGTAAATTCACCCCAGGGGTGGCACCTATGTTCTTCATGGACAGGGGCTGTCGGTGCTGATTATAAAATCACTCTGCTAACAAAGACCATCTAACTATGGTCAATAAGGGTACTCAAGTTTTTTGCACAGCTAAGTTTGTAAAGGCCCTAGGGACATTAGCCTAGTAACCTCCTATGAACCTATGCAGGCCTCCCAGCATCTTCTCTTCTATATCCACTGCTGATGTCATCCATTATAAGTTGTTTTGCAGCCTTGTAAAAGTTGACGTTTGCCATGGCGGTTACATAAAATTCTGAGATCTGTAGTCTGTATACCTGGATAGGTGGGGGTTCTGTTCTCACTGTAGTCAACTGCTGTGTGTGTATGTCAAATGAGCCAGAAGAGCATAAGTGTATATCCTACAGTTACCACTCCAGTGCCATGGATTGACATTATTTTGACACTTGCAAATGCTTACACATCCATTTCATACAGGACATCATCTGTTATAAGTTAACAAATAAAAAGACATGAAGTTCTCCTCTCCAAAGGTCCAGTTGCTAAACCACAAAAATCCAAATAAAAAGCAATGGACCAACAGGCTGATAATTATAACAATAACTTCTTTACTAAAATGGCAAAAGCAGGTAAGCGCTTTCAGGTAAGACCCTTCATCAAACAAATAACAAAGCATCATAACCAATATTTAAAAAGGAACAGCAACCAATGGAATCTCAGTAACGAACTCTCCACCTCTTCAGGGTAGGTTTGAAAGGTATGACACCATTCAAGCCAGGAGCCCTGTCAGCCCTTAGCTCAATAATCTATTTGATTTCATTATATTCAGTCAGAATTACAATATCAACCCCCTTGTGTTCAACTTAACCTGCAAAACCATAACATTTAAGGTATGTCCTTCATTACTTATAATGCGTTGACATAAAGCATTATGAACATCACCCAAACATATTGCTGAAAGATGCTTTAGAATTCTGTCTTTTAACTGACAGTTGGTCTTTCTTACATAAAAAGAGCAGCATAACCTGCACTGAGCTAAATAAATAACGTTCTTAGTCTGGCAGTCAGCATAGTGGGTAAAATAATATCTTACATCAGTGTTAGGATGTATAAGGAAGTTCTGCCTCATAATATGAGTACAAGCCTTACAATGTCTGCATGGAAAGGGATCCATACATTGATGGGGAGTTGTCATAGAAGGCTTCATTATCATACCTTTGTCTCTCCTGAGTAAATCCTTTAAGTTATTATTGCACCTAAAACTAAAAGAAGGATTTGCATGTACATTTCTAAGTTTTTCATCCGTTAACAAAATTTTCTAATTATTCTGTATTATTTGGCATACACCCTCTGCATTATTACTGTACCTTAAAACCACACGTGGTACATCTACATGTGTACCCCTGCCCCTAGGGGCCTGTTGTCCCAATGTAACATCAGAAAACCAGAGTTTCACTTTTGTAGCTCTATCCCTCTTGCTGGCCTTAACAGCCAGCTGAATGATCTTCTGGTTATACCCTCTATTAACAAAATTGGTAATCAACTGATCAGACTCCTTATTAAATTGTTCTTCTTCTGTACATAATCTGGATGCCCTGTATGCCTGAGCTTTTGCTACATTTTTAAATAAATGCCTAGGGTACATGCTATCAAAAGCTAAATAATTATACCTCCAGCAATCTTTCCTATTCATGAAAGTTTTATGGTACCCATGGGCAGGGGTACATGTGTAGACATACCATGTGTGGTTTTAAGGTACAGTAATGGATTATTGAGCTAAGTGCTGACAGGGCTCCTGGCTTGAATGGTGTTATACCTCTCAAACCTGCCCTGAAGAGGCAGAGAGTTCATTACTGATATTTTATTGATTTCTGTTCTTTTAAATATTGGTTATGATGCTTTGTTAATTGTCTGATGAGGGGTCTTACCTGAAAGCACTTATCTGTTTTTGCCATTTTATTATTTTAATTATCAGCCTGGTGGTCCATTGCTTTTTATTTGGATCCACTGTAAGTTGTCCTGCAGCCTTTTAAAAGTTAGACTTGTGCTGTGGCACTTGTGTAAAGTACTAAACTCTGTAGTCTGAATACTTAGAAAAGTAAGGGGTTCTGTTCTCACGGCTGTTAACTGGGGTGTGTTTGCGCACTTGCTTGACATTACAGAGAGCCTTTTACACCAGCATGTGGGACACTGTTATTATCATATTCTCCTCACCAGGCACCGCTGATGTTATCAGCTATAAAGTGTGGTCTGAGACATTTCAAGTCAGACTTGAGCTGTGGCACTTGCCTTAAATACAGAGTTATATAGTCTGTGCACTTATGTAGGGATTCTGTCATCACTGCTGTCAACTGGGAGGTGTTTGTGTGTGTTTGGGCACTTGCTTGACTTTTACACCAACATTTGGGACACTGTTATTACCATAATCTCCTCACCAGACAGTGCTAATGTCATCAACTATATCTTATTTGTGGATGTGCATTATTCCCACCAGGGCAGTGTCAGATTACAGTGACATGGATTTCATTATGGCATGGTTTGTAAGCCCTGTGTTTTCTTGGTAAGAACCCCCTGTTTCTCTCCAGCTGCTGCATGGGCCTGGTGAGGTATATGCAAAAGAGAGCATTATACTCCATTAGCATTCTGATGGGGTTCAAATACAAAGCTGTAGTATAATCCTCAGATCTGAATATGATGGTGTGACTTATGATGTGCACAACATAGGCTTCAATACCAGTGTGGACACTTGGTGGCTGAAGTTCAGATTGCTATCTACGTGTGTTCCTAGTGGGACTGTTGTCAATGCTGTAATTAGCAGGGAATTCCACTTTACAGAAGGACAAAATAAAGACACATTTTTGCATTTATTTGTAAAACATGTGGATTTCTCACCAATCATTTTTTGTGTTTGCTCCTCCTGTAGTATGTTATCATCATTGGTGGACTCAATGATTGCACCCTGTATACGAGAATCAGCAAATGTGGTAAGCCAAAGGCCATATTATTTAGCCTGAATTGTTGAGAAATAGATTCCAAACAGTAATGGGTCAAACACAGATCCATGGGGTACTTTAATGGTGACAACTCTACTGGTACAGGTTGATTCCCAACTTCACAGCATGTGGCCAATTGGTTATCCATCTAGTGATGTAAGGGTTTATCACCAGATGGGAGTGTTTCTCAATGATACCTGCATGAGAGATTGTGTCCAAACACTAGGCCAGATCATGATAGGTAGTATGCACTGCCTTACCTTTATCCAGGCCTATCACACAGAATCAGTAGGCTGTGACAACATCACAGATCACCTATAGTGTGACTCAGCACATACACCTTCCTGACATGATTGAATATAGACTTCAACACACCATCTATATAGGCTATGTTCCTGTTGAAGGGTGTACATCAACATGCATCCATCTGAGTTGGGGGGGAGAGCACCTGATGCATGCATGTATAGACACATCCTGACTCTACTCATCTGTGAGGTAGACCAACATGCCATCATGGACCTTTAATAATGGACACTAGTAATGTCCTGACTGTGTGCAACAGACCTGTGTGAGTTGTTAAATCTACATTATGTCTGTTACATCTGTTAGATGTCCTCAAAGATGTCATCGAGGGCATGCATGATGACAACACTTTCATCCTTTTGAACTTGATAAACCCAAGACATTTATCACAAATCCACAGTGAGGTATTCACTCAACACTGTCAGATGGGGACATAAACACCTATATCTCCAAGTGGGGAGACCACTGTGTCACATACATGACATCTAATTGTGTTGAAATGAAATGTATGATGTGACCTATATCTCAGGTCGAGTGATCAGGTCCATACATCCGGGCTGTCTGCTAAGCTTTTTCCTGTCCATCATTTAAGTCACAGACATCACAAATTACATACACATCCGGTGTCCATATAACTGTCTGAAGGACTACAGATTGTGGGCAATCAATGAGTCCAGCTGTGATATTAGTATAAGACAGGTAGTATCAACAGACACCAACGATTGCTGCCACAGCCATGGCAACACCTGCAATGAAGCAAAAACATGGGGGGGTGTTTCATGTCAGGAAAACAACAACCCAAGATTAATGTAGACATCACACCCTATAATCAGACCACTAGTTTTGTGACCTGTGTCCTGGGGTAGATACCAGCATGTGGCCACAGTGCTGAATACTCCCTTGTATGCAACACAACTACTGATTAATTGAAGAACATCCACATCACAGGCCATAATACCTCCAAAGTTCACAGCCTTCATCACACCAAAAAGTGAGTACAATGCACCCTTCTTCATGTACCTCCCTACACCACTTCCAGTGATGTGTGACTGAAGTGTAACACCTTTGCCACACTGACCGGTCACACATCTTATTGGTCATACCTAGGTATTTTTTGTGGCATAAACATTACTGTCTGATGGTGTTGAACCCCCGTCAAGTTGTTACACCAGATGCATGTGTGAAACCTGTTCCAGTGATGACACATAACATACTTAGCTGCTTGACACTCATGACAGTGTGGATTGTGCATATATATATAAATATATATATACATATATATATATATATATATATATATATATATATATATATATATATATATATATATATATATATATATGCCATACACACCAGTTAACTAGCCTGTATTGATTATAATGTCACATACAGGTATAGCAATGTCCCTCCTAACACCTCCAGCAGATATTACAGTGTCAGGACAGTGTGACTGATAACCCTCATAGAGTGTGGACATGTTATAATAGCTGTACAAGTGTGTTAATAGCTGTACAAGTGTGTTTGTGCAGAGCCATCTCGGATCACTCTAAATCACACATGTTATGTCAGAGACATGGGATTACTGGTGATATTATTCTGATATTGTCCATGATTGTGGTTACTTCTTTTACTGTTGTGCATGAGCCTTTACCTGTGTCCAACTTGTTGGAGACCTCTGTGAGATTACACTCATATTCAGGCAAATCAATTTGCACATTTTCACAACGTGCACCCTACCCCAATTATATATAACATCCCTGATAGATGTCCGTTGCATTGTTCATGTAAGAATGCTTATCTCACACAGACATCTTCCCCATTGTTATGTCAACTTGTGTGACCATCACATAATACCCATTTTCACTGTGCAACCTGTATTGTACCATACTGATATGTAATTGATGTTTCTGCTATAACTGTCTTCCATTGACATGCCCTCATCTGCTGAACATTAGGTTGTTTCACCTGTCTTCTTTCCCTGTGTTCATTCCTACAATTCATCTGTGTGTCCCTATTCAATACATTCACTTCCCCTTAGTGCGTATTTTACATGGCAATCCATGTACCCTTAAAAATCATTTACACAGCTTTGGTACAGAATGCCTGGAATGGGATTTCACAATACTCTTCACTGTATTCACTGTCCTGTACTGTGTTTGGATCATATACATAACTATATGTTAAGCCCTGGTGAACATTGTGGCATTCCATGCAAACCCGGTAATCTACTGTGACTGTTACCAGCCATGAAACCCTGCTCGTTTACATTTAAATGCAGTGCACGTCATGAATATGTGATTAGCGATACTGCTCACGGTTCATCAATGCACACACTCATAAACTCAATGTAGGCTTCATGCAAAGCCTACACGGAGTTTACTGAATCCCAGGGTGTATCTATTGTGTTATAATTATTTGAACTGCAGATGCTGTGTTTTATTTTGTTCTTAAAATGTTTTGTAATAATTTGGAGTTTTTCTCCCTAGGCCTCCACTAAAAATGTGCTTCTACCCAGTCAGACTTTCCTGGTAAACAAATGTCAATAAATAAAATAAAATAAATAAATAAATAAATATACAGATCTGTCTACTCAGCAATTTCTATAATCTTATATCTATAACTGTATATGTATATACTTACTTATGTAGTGGTTGAGTAATTATAACAGACTGAACCTTGTTGCAGACTGACATTGTCTGAAGTGGCAGACAGAGACACTACTGCAGTGATACAGGAATCATAGATGGCTAGAGCTCTGCTGGGAATGAAGAAGTTACATGCCATTAATTCTTGTAATAAATATTTATGTTTCTACCCATTAAAACAGCATGCCTTTGCTATCCCCTGTGTACTCAGTCAAACGGTTAAACTCTGTATGTGTATTAGCCTAACATGTTGGGGATTAAAATGTGAAGAAATAAGGAGACAGAATGAGTAACAGCAGATCAGCAGTAAGGCTTCCCTCATTGTTTTACCAGCTGTAAAACTCATGTGTCCCATTTATTTTTGGTTCATATTTCTACAGAGCCTCTGCACTTGTGTCTGGTATTACTGAACTTCTAAGTTATCTTCACTACAGATGTGAGTAGTGAAAAAAATTATTCATGCTATACCTTACTTTTCTTGTGTCATCTTAATGCATTGCATTATCCCTGAATATGCATTTCTAAATTATATTACCCAATGGTATTGTACTAATTCCTCTGAAATTTATAAATGCACACTTTACCTTTCATTTATCAACTATGTCTTGTCCTCAGATCTGTGCATTCATTTGTCTTATGCATAGATTTGTATTCTGTATAGATTTTCTTTTACCCATTGTTCATGTGGTTTGCATTTTTGCTTCTGTTTGTTAGATTTTGTTCTCTAAAAGTCATTTCAATGAAAGGTTATTAGAAAAAATATCATTTCCAAGCTAGAAGTAGATTACTTTGTACCCAACGTACAGTAAAAGAAGATCATTTGCAATTCACAGGTGTCCTGTGTCTCATGGTGCTACCTGAATGCGTCACTTTGTTCAGCATTAAGGTATGACTGGAAAAGAGTTTGCCTTGACTTGGAGTCAGCTCTTTTTTTCATAGGAGGCACAGTGAGCAAGTTGTGACATTGGGGCCCTTGCTTTTAACTCTGTTAAGAGAACCCAGTTGGTTTATGACTACAGTGAACACTCAGCATGCTGATATTCTAACCCCCATACCCAGCCATTACTCTCACCCTAACCTGCATAATACACACACACACAGACATACACACCCCTCCCTAAATTTATCCCTTTACCTAGCCCTTAAAGTAGCCGTAGCACAAACACTCACACATGCTGCCACCCCAACCAAATTACTGGAAAAAAACAAATTACTGTTTACAGCAGGGAATCAGGGAATTTGCCCTTTCCCTCACTGTAGTGTGATCTCAGAGTTGGTATATATAATTAGCAGGGGGTATGAGGGGTGCTGGGGGGCTTGCCTCCTTGCAACATAATGTTTTGTTTAGTTTTGTTATAGTTTCGATAAGGTGGTGATCAAGCAGTTGAATTCAGGTACTTTAGGTTTGATTTTTTTTTTTTTCAATTAAGGGTCATGTGTTGATATATGGGATACTAACTTTGAAAACATATTTCATTGAAGGGAGAAAAGCCAGTATGTACTATAAAAAAAAAATCAGACGATTGCACATACCAAGTTTTTTTTTTTCATTCCAAGATTGTGATACAGCGTGGAATGGGGAAATTGCCCTTTCCCCACTCTAGTAACCTCTCAGAGTTGGTATTTATATTTAGTAGGGTTGTTTTGCCCCCCCCCCAAAAAAAATGTTTTATTTTTATTTTTCAAGGATTTGTGGATCAAGTATTTGTGCTTGATTATCAGAATGTTGTTGCAATAAACATTGGAATAAGTTTCATCTGTATAACAATATCTATCCTATTATTTCTTGTGTACTTATGAAACAAGCATGAAAAGGAAAGACCCTCTTTAAGAAAAAGCAGTATTTCTGTCATGTTTTTGTGTTATAGCAAAGGACTCATATTTTATATGCTGTGACAGACATGTCTATATATGAGATTCTCTCATCTACTTATAAAAGTATTAATCTGTGCAAAACCGAATGAAAATGGGATTATCGAGGGGTCTTCCCTTGAAAAGTTCATAATACCGCAAAGTAGTGTCATTAGAATTAGGGTGGAAATCCCGCCAGAATGGTCTTTGAAAATTAACAAAGTGTTGTCAAGTTTTAGTGTGCTACGAAGAAACAGACTGAACTTGCTGACATCTTATATTATATTTTTTACCCAGTAACTTATTCAATATTTTATGTTTCAGCCATAAATGTTGCCAAGTTTTTGAGCTTTTGGCCTTTTGATTTTGGTCTTTCTGTAGCTGGTGTTTGGGCATTAGGGATTTAGCAGTGTGCTCTTTGAACTATGCTACATTAAATAAAAAGCCCATTGGCTAATCTCCCTTCTGTTATGTTTACTGTGTGCTGTGTATATTAGTTGAATTTTGTACAACAGTGTTTTATATGTGCATTACACTGATTGCCTTAACTGGTTGATTCTGTAGCTCCATTTGTGTTGTGGTATAAGTCATACCCTAAAAAGGATTGGTTTGGGCTAGTCTACCTGTAAGATTAACCAACACTAAGTAAGCAAGTAAATAAAAGAAATCTAGGGGCAGAACCTCAGTGAGAATTACAAGCATATGTTTCTTCATGGCGGTTTAGATGTCAATGTACTTCTGTCAAATAGGTTCATAGGTTCATAGGTTCATAGGTTGGTACTAGGCTATCAGCCCTAGGGCCTATACAAGCCTAGCCATAACAATTCCCTGGCTATTTCTTCCAACAATATTTACTTCCCTGGACCCCTGTCTAGCAGGGTGACTGACATGATCCCTGGGGTGAATTTCTTATCTCTCATCCAATCATCAAGGTTCCTTTTGAAGAGGGCCAAAGAGGCACTCTGCTTGACATGTATGGGCAGTCTGTTCCAGAGTCTGGGGAGTCTCTGGGTCAGGAACCTATCCCTCCAGCATGTTTTGTTCATTGTGATGGCAAGGTTTAGATCCCTGGAGCATGTGTCTCTGAGGGATTGGGATTTCTTTAAGTGTAGCATGTCCAACAGCTCTGGGTTTGACATGGCCTTGTATGTTAAGCAGAGATTGTCTCTGAGTAGATGATATGTGACAGAGTATAGCTGGAGCTTTTTTAAACAGTCAGCGTAGGGCAACTGCTTTAGGCCTGTGATTCTTTTAGTGAGGTATTTCTGCGGCCTTTACAGTTGTTGCAGATGTCTTGAGAGGTACATACCAAATGAGGCGGTGTATTCTATAATGAGTCTAATGAGGGCTGAGTACAGTGGGACAATGACCTCCTTTTCTCTTGATGAAAAGCCCTTAGTGATGAGGTGTGCCACATAGAAGGATTTCCTGACTGTTGTGGCGATGTGGTTATCGAAGGTGAGACCACTGTCCACATGTGTCCCCAAGTCTCTTATCACATTTCTGGTGTTTAGTCTACTGCCACCTATATGGTAATTCACGGTACATGTTTTTTCCCATAGGGGATAACTATACATTTCTTGGCATTGAGCTTCAGCCCATGGCTCGGCACCAAGCATCTGTTTCTGTAAGGCCCTTTTGTAGAATATCCACATCATTTTGGGATTCAATAATGGCTCCCAGTTTGCAGTCATCCATGAACTTTGTTAGCCAGAGTCCCTTATTGCTGGCCAGTACTTCAGAGAAGTAGATGCCAAACAAGAGAGGTCCCAGGACTGAACCCTGAGGTACTCCACTTATCACTTGTCTGGAGCTGGATTTGGAGTCGGCTACTTTTACAATGTGGGTTCTGTCAGTAAGCCAGTTGGCAACCCATCGAGTGACATAGGGATTAATGCCCAGCTTAGTAAATTTATCTATGATTCCAGAGTGTGGGATGGTGTCGAAGGCCTTAGATAGGTCCAGATAGGCTGTGTCAACCACCTTACCCTTGTCCATGACTCGAGACTGATTTGAAGAAGTCAATCAGGTTAAGGAGACAAGATCGGCCCTTCACGAACCCAAACTGCATGGGGTTCAGTGTTTGAAGGTTGCCAATGTCTTTGTTTATAAGTTCCATGATAATATGTCCCATGGCCTTGCAGATCAGGCTTGTCAGACTGATGGGGTGGTAGTTCCCGGGATCCAAGGTGGATCCTCCCTTGTGGAGTGGGATAAATGTAGCTGTGCGCCACTCAGTGGGCACGAAGCCTGAGGTGAGGCTATGATTAAACATGACACTTGGGTGAGGTGCCAGTTCATTTTGTAGTTCATATAGTACACACCCCCTAAAGGGCCCATGTATAGGGTTGGGAGGGTGGCCTAATAGTTAAGGTGTTTGCCTTACAAACGCAAAGTGCAGGGTTTGAGTCTCACAAGGGAAAATTGGCTAGGCTTAAAATGGCTCGTAAGAGCAGTTAGCTTAGTACTAACCTATGAAACTATGAACAGCCTGGAATGTCATTTGGTCCCATGGATGCTGTATTCTTAGCTTTGGAGAGTGTGGTTTTTACCTGTGTGGCCATTATTACCAGAATTTGGCAATCTTTAGGTATTGAGATGGGCCCTTTAGGGGGTGAGATGGGGGTGAAGTTTGCACTGAATCGATCTGCCAGAATATTGGCAATATCCTTGGGATCAGTATATTTAATGCCATTCTGTTGTAGCTCAGAGCAGATCTGAGCATTGTCATTTAGATTCTTGACATAGATATAGAATGCCTTGTGGTTGCCTTTGGAATCTTTGGCAATTTTATTTTTGTAACTAGCTTTTGAGGATTTTATGAGGGATCTCTGCTTCTTACTGAGGCTGGTAAGGGAGTTTTTTGCATCCTGGGATTTTCCTCTTTTCTGCAACAGTTTCTTCCTTTTGTTGTAAAGTTTGTTTATGGCAAGAGACCACCAGATTGGCTTCCTTTTTTTGGAGGATAGCATCTTGGTTCTATTGGGGATGGCACGATTCATGCTCAAGTGAATTTGCTCGTACAGTGCCTTAGTGTAGGATGAAAATGAAATGAAAATTGTATGCCCCCCATAACCCAGTCCTTGCTGCAGTACAACTTTTGCTTGTGGGTTCCATTTAGATATGGCATCTGAGCCTGGATTAACAGACACACTTACATCTACTAATGCTCTGTCACCCCGAAACACCTCTATTTTTACTTCCCCCAAATTTCTTAGTATAATTTCCTGGGGTACATGGTAGAAGATTAAAAGATATAAATGGGAACATCTTATCAAACAATTTTTTAATCAGTAGTATTGCTAGGGTGGGGTGATAGGGGCAACTGCTCCTGGTACAAAGTGTTGGGGGGGTGTCATCAGCTGATCCCAATCAATCTTTAATGCAATATTATATTTGAGGTCAAACCTGAATACTGTAGCTCATGTGTGATCTAAACTGTAGCAAGCAATTTGCTACAGTGTAAAAGTAAAAAACAAAGAATGTTTTTAACTAAAATCTGAGTGATGTAGCTCTCTATGCTGGTAGGATATAAACTGTAGCAACTGTTTGCTACATTTGTAGCAAGCAGTTTGCTACAGTTTAAAAGAATAAATTATTCTTATGCGGTACTAAAATATGTTAAAGGAGGGTTGGGGTCAGGCCTCAGAAATGGGACCTGAATGACTGGTTTGGGGGAGATGTGTTGTGCATTTAGATGGTATGCCAGTAGAAGGAAACATCTTTTTGTTTTTCAGTGGAAGAGGTGGGGGATAAAGATCTAATTGTAATAAGCCAATCACTACAATGTAATTCATAGGTTAGAACTAGGCTAACTGCCCTTGTGGGAGTTTTCAAGTCTAGCCAGTTACCCCATGTGAATATTGGGTCTATATTATATAATCGAAAGTTGACAATGTTGAACACTCTAAAGAGCGAAAATGCCGGAACTCAAACTCCTTATTGTGGGGGCTGTGCCCCCCCCCCGCTAAATATATATTCCAACTCAGAGATCAGACTACAGTGAGGAAAGGGCAAATATTCTGATCTTCACTATACTGCAATCTCAATAACAGAACTTCAAGTTCCTGGCATTTTTGCTCTTTAGAGCATTCAACATTGTCAACTTTCGATTATATAATACAGACCCATGAAAATCAAACCCCACACCTTAAGTCTGTAAGGTAAACACTTTAATCATTATACCGATGATTGGCTTAATACAGTAAAGTGTTTTTGTTTCTTCTCTTTACTTGAGCTGAGGCGCTGGGGTGCTGGTTCATGGTACCGGCACAGGGTAATAGTTGAGCCACCTATGCTTCTTTTCGCCATGAAAATATATGTTGGATAGGCTGGAAAGAGAGGGCCAACTTCTAAAGAAGACCAAATACTCTTAATATAAAAATATTTTGATGATAGGAAATGACTTTATTATGCAAATGGACATTAACATATTGCGTGAACAGTAAGAGTCTGAGGATTCACCACTCAAGAACTTCTACTGGTAATAAATATACTTCTAGAGAGTCTGCCTTGTGAATTTTGACTGCAAAAATTCTGTTGTTTAGGTAATTTGTTGTCTTGTGACAGGCTTTCAGGGGGATGTCAAATACGTGAAGTTGGTTTCTGAAAAGTAATTGAATTGTCAAATACATTTTAACATAAAAAATAAGTAAACAAAATGCCACATTAGTTAAAAAAGACAAAAAACGCCATGCAAATATAAAAGTAGCTCATGGTTAATGCCTATATTAAAAGCAGCTGCACTGCCTATTTTTGAAATGGCCATAGGCCACCCTGGAGATGTGACCTCCAGGTGGTTGCCCACATTATCCCTATTATAATCTGCTACTGAGCAAGGCAAAGACACTCCCTAGGTGTAGTATACCATCCTATAACACTGAATGTTTGTTGCTATTTGCCTGACGTGACAAATTGTACCACTCACTCAAACTTGTGAAGCACTCTCCCAATGGGCTCATAGGTAACAACTGTCTTGATGAGCAGTCAGGAGATCTGAATAAAACATACAAGCAAGCCCCAGCATCCCCTAATAATGTGTTATATGTTTCACTAAGACTGACCTCTATAGCTTTACAAAATTATTTTGCACAATGATTTTATTACCAGCGCCATTGATATAAGAAAACAGATTAACATATCATGTTTTTATTGTCAGAAAAAACAAAAGAAAAGAGTGATGCAGTGTTTCAAACATAATCTGTAGAAAGTAAAAGACCTGCAATTTCACTTTTGAGAGCAGTAATGTCTTATTCCGCTTTTCAGGGGCATCATTTCTGATCAGCTCTTTGTCATAATTGTATCAGAAGACCAGACTTTTCTGAGCATATAGGTTACCTAGTGAGACTGTCTATAGCTTCTGAATATCAGTCTGAGTAAATTCAAATATCAATATTAATAAGATAATTACATGACACCTTCTCATCAATAAACTGCTGGTTGCAAATGTTCTTCTTTGATTCTAAAAGTGGAATGCTACAACAATTCAGGTCAGTCGGTTCTTTATAAGTTAGTGTCTGGTGTATAAGTTGCAAAAATATATACACTGATATTCTCTACCATATAGTATTAACATTTATTTTAAATGGATAAATGTCTTCTTTCAGTATTAATGCTATTAAAACTATGCGTTAGTAAAAATATAACCTAATAATTTCTTCACATATTCTGTTTTGTGCTCCCTTGATATTCCTTCAGTCAGCATTAGTCAAAAGTGTTTCAAGTACATACATGACAGGGAGTGAAGAATGATAATTTCTCACTCTTTGGCCAAGAATACATACTCCTGGATTCATAAAGAATCCCACAATGGTTGGTAGCAACTGTGACTGTTTCAATGATCATGGAGAATGTGATTCAGTCGCAATTAGGAAAGATCTCATTATTGGCTAATTTGCATATCTCTGAGTCACCAGTAATTACCGGGAGGACTAATTAGTACTCTTCTGCAGTGAGCACCTCTAGTGGTGCCTATATATTGTGGGTAAAGCTACCTCCCAGGCTCAGTCATTCTCCTACACATATGCACACATTTAAATACACACACACACACACACACACACACACACACACACACACACACACACACACACACACACACACACACACACACACACACACACACACACACATCCTTAGCCGACCTATTACCTAATTAACCACCCAAATGTGATGACCTAGGCAGATATATACAAACACACACACACACACACACACACACACACACACACACACACACACACACACACACACACACACACACACACACACACACACACACACACACACACACACACACACACATCCTTACCTAACCTATCACCTAATTAACCCCCAACCGTGACCACCCAGGCAGATATATACAGACACACACACACACACACACACACACACACACACACACACACACACACACACACACACACATACACACGTCACCTGAAACCACTCACCTCTCGGCATACACTCGCATATGCAGCCACACACATACATGTGCACACACCTCCCACCACAACCCGTCCACTAAACTCCCTGGCACTTACTTGTAATATGATCTAGCCAATCTAAAGTAATGGGTGAACATAAGCTTTTGGCCTTGTTCATTAACACAGCAAGCTGAGGTATGCAAATGTCTTACCACAGATATTTCCAAGGCAGAGCACATGCCTGAGAGTGGTAAAATGGACTTACGTGCACCCCTATCTTAAAAATGCCAACGTGAGAGAAAAAAATCCCAGTAGAGAGCTTAGATATTTTGGCATATGATGCAGATGTCTAAGACAGAATGGTAAGTGTGTGTGTGTGTGTGTGTGTGTGTGTGTGTGTGTGTGTGTGTGTGTGTGTGTGTGTGTGTGTGTGTGTGTGAGAGAGAGAGAGAGAGAGAGAGAGACAAAGCTGCTGTTAGTAAGGATCATCTCAGAAATGTCAGAATTCAGCTTAAATTTCGCAAACATGTAATGTCATTACAAATAACATGGTAATACAGCAGAAATGATGTAAACATGTCGGGATCTCACAACCAACAGCCTGTAGTTTAAGACTTGCAAAGCATCATGGTACAGACTGAGTCTTAAAAGGGCTATATCACACAATAATATTTAAAATGACAATATTAATGTGTACATATACACAACATAAACATGCAGTTTAGTTGCTTCATTTTATTTTTCACCAGATCTACACTTCCAAAGAAAAATCACCTTTCCTAAATTATGAAAACATATAGAGGCATATTTTTACATTATACATTTAATGCTCTTGACTTAATGAGTACAAGGGAAGACATGGAACATGAACAATTTAAAAGCATATAAATGTTATGAACTATAGTTATAGTAACAGTTACTTGACTGTGCAAATGATTGAATTTAAAGTTGACATTTCACTGATTACAAGATGCACGTGGACGATTCAAACTCTGTCTGTAACTACTTGGAGTGCCTGCAAAAAGAAAACTTTGGGACATATAGTTATGTTATGCAAAACAACTTTTACACTTAGTAAAATACAGTCAACTGGATCAGAAACAGGAACACTTGACTGAAAAGATTAGACAACACATAGTCTGCCATCTCAAGTAGTTAAACTCAAATTCCCACGCATCCTGAATACTTGGTTGAGGTAGATCAGGAATGGGTTTGCTAGACATCAATCTGGTTAATTTTACTGATATTGACGTATTTGGCTTCTGGTGTAGTACATACATTCTGGTTGACAGTCATCAGGAATTGACTGAATATGTCACTTATTATCTCAAGCTATGGTGCCATCTTTAGTCTGCACCATGTAGAAGCATGGTTCAGTAGTTTTCTGCATGGTTATGCCCATTTTTTCTTCTCCTTTACTTTTTTCTCCTAATCTAGCTTCAAGTCAACAACTTAACTAGGTTGTTGGACAGGTATCAGTCCTGCAAAATGACATTGCTCATAAAACTTTTTGTATGAAAATTTAGCTTTTTGGTCATTGCTCTTTACTGTATGGAACAAAATAACTCTTGTTTGAGTTTTAACTTTAAAATTGCTTGTCAGTTGTATTGGTCTTCCAAGCATTATTTGAGAAGGACTTACTCCTGTGGCACTGTGTGGATTAGCTTGGTATGCTATTAAATTAATTGTGAAGGGCTTAGGTCTATGGCACTGTGTGGAGTAGCCTGATATGCTATTACATCAGTTGTGAAGGGCTTACTCTTCTAGCACTGTGCAGAGTAGTCCGATATGTTATTACATTAATTGTGAAGAGCTTACACTGTGCAGAGTAGTCTGATATGCTATTACATTAATTGTGAAGGGCTTACTCTTCTGGCACTGTGCAGATAGTCTGATATGCTATTACATTAATTGTGAAGGGCTTACTCTTCTGGCACTGTGTGGAGTAGTCTGATATGCTGCTACAGTATTTGTTAAGAGCTTACTCCTCTGGCACTGTGCGGAGTAGCCTGATATGCTGCTACAGTATTTGTTAAGAGCTTACTCCACTGGCGCTGTGCGGAGTAGCCTGATATGCTATTACATTAACTGTGAGGGACTTACTTCTGTGGCACTGTGCAAAGTAGCCTGGTATGCTATTTTAGCTCTATGCAGTGTAGTTTGCCTTAATATCTTCTTGGCTGTTTGCACTGCCCTCTCAGCTTCACTGTTTCATTATGGATAGTGAGGACTTGACATTGTATTAATGAAGCAGTAATCAGCTAAAAACTGTTGGAATTCACTGGACACAAACTGCTTACTAATGTCTGTTACTAGTCCTGTTGATGTACCTTACCTTGAAAACATAGTACTGATCCTGGCTATTATTTGTTAGCTTGTTATAGTTGGTAAATTAATTATTTATAAGCTATGTGAACAGTAATCAACCAGATGGATCTTGCCTTCAAGCACATACAAGTCAGCAGCTATCTTTTGCCAAAGACCCTGTAGTAATGGCATTAGCATTAATAGTCCATATGTCTCTGCATGCAAAGCTTTGTGCATCATGCAGAACTGTCATTTTGATATCAAGCTGACAATATCATGGTTAATGTTTGGCTACTGTACTGACATTTTGGCTCCCTCAGTATTTAATGAGACACTGATAACCATCATATATTTAATGTAGCAGTTCTTCTTGTGGATTTTAGGGACTATGATTCTGTTATCATATAAGAAATAAGCAATTATGTTTGGATAACTGCACTCTAACTACAAAGTAGATGTGCGTGAGCTGTTTGGTTTGAGTCCAATGATTTGGCCATCCATTTCACACATGTTGGATAGCCTGAAATTCATGCTCATCATGGACATCTTGTTTAAACTTGTCTGGTCATTTGGGGGTTGCATGCCTTGTCATCATACTATTCTGTACATAAGCTATAACATCACTTTTAGTTTCAGATATTGCTTGCTTTGGAGTTCTGGACAGCATATCAGCAATAAAAATGTTTACCTTGTACATGTACTGCTTTGTCGTTGCCCCTCCTCATCCTCATTAAAAACAAATCTCTGGAGAACTTCCCCCACCACACACACACACACACACACACACACACACACACACACACGCACACACATACACTTGTAAGGCATTCTTTTTTGATTTGAGAATTCTTCTGTTCTGTATCTGTTGACATTCTGGAACAACAGACTATTGGATGTAACACTTGTTTATCATGATGGAGTAAAACTGCAGCTATGCCAAAGTTGCTATTGTCAGTGACATCATGATATGCAAGCACTGTAATTGTTGCAAGCAATCTTTCATTTTGCTGAAGGCTTGGGCTTCAGCATATCCCTAGGACCATGGCACACTTTTCTTTATTGAGTCTGTTAAATGTTGAAGCATTGTAGAAAGGTCAGGTATACACGTAGACTTACCAAACAGTTAAACATGTCTGGGACTTGTCTAAGTTCACCTATACAGTGTGGATCTTGTAACTCAACTGCTGCATAGCACTTGCTTGCATCTGCTTTGATGCCACTATTGACTATGTGGTACCCAAAATACTGTAGTTTTATCTTACTAAAGCAGCACTTTTGTTGATTAAGCTTTACATCTGAATCTATGATCATTTGCAACACTGCCTTTAAACTCAAACCATGTCTTGCTTGTCTGGACCAAACACTAAGATGGCATTCATAACAAAAGCAATACCATCAAGCCTTTTGAATAAATTGGAATTTTTATTATGGAAAGTTTCAAGTGCCCAGGCTATACCAAATAGCAGCCTTTTGTAATAAAATGTAATCATGGGGCAATGAAAGCTGTCGATTCTGGCTTTCTTTATCTAAAGGTATTTGCCAAAATCCACCAAAAGTATATAAAGTTGAAAATACTTTTGCATTGAATAGCTTGGCTGCTGTGTCTTCTAAAGTAGGTACTATAAACTGTTGAGGCACAACACTATCATTAAGCTCTTTTTATGTAGATACGGCTTCTCACTAACTAGAATTTTTAATTACTAGGACCATGGGGAAATGTCACTGCATTGAGTCAGTAACACTTTCTAGAATGCTGAGCATACATCTCAAATGAGCAGATATTTGAAGAATGTTTAGATTTTTGCCTCACATTGTTGGTATTTTCCTTGTAAAACATGGGGTTTTCTGGCAAATGATTAAGGACTGAAATCATAAAATGACAGAGATTTGAGTTTCAGACTTCATACCCTTCATGCTAATGCAAAACCTGTTATTCTAGCAACTTTCTAAGTTACACTAATTAAAATCTGTCAGTAATTTTGGGCCATAGTCCCCACCCATTGTTTCTGATTTTGTACTGATTTATTTTGTCAAGAAGTTGAGAAGCATAAACGATTTTCTGTTGGCCCAAGTGTTGCCTCTACTTTTGGAGCAAAGAAAATGGGAGTCTTGTTGATGTAAAAAAGCAAATGGAACAGCACGGTGGTTCACAGTTAAGCTCACTAACTTCACTAAACCTATCTACACTGACTCCATTCACTTTTCAATTAAGATCGTTTGGCTTGCCATAGCTTCACCTAGTAGATTATTTATGTGAGGACCACCCAGCACCTAAATCCAAAACTCAGTTCTGTGTTCCTTCCACTCAGACATACCTAGGAAGCTACTAATGTATTTGTGCTTGCCTACAGGACCATCTATCTTGTGCAACTGCAGACACTTTGGGAAAATGTCTATATAATAGGACATTACATCACAATAACATTGGCCCATGTATCTATATTAAAACAGAGAGCATAAGAGGAAGTGATTTAAATATCAGACTAGAAACTTCAGTGGTGGATCCAGGAATTTTAAAAAGTGTGTGGGGGGGGGGGGCAGTCTGGTTAGTTGACTACTGGGTGAAAGCAGGAAAGTGGACACTGGCTTTGGTGGTTGTGAAAAGATTACCTTAAGAAGCTCTGACATCACATGTGGAAAGACATCAGCTTACATTCAGTTGCACATGATTTTGCTGTGGATATGGTAGTAGAAATAGATAATTCCTGTGAAGCACACTGCACATGTACAGATAGTACAAGTATTTTCAATGCATGCCTGGAAAAGATTATTCTGCCCATACCAAGTCACATCATTCCCCTTCCATGTCATACCGGGCATATGCACTGTTATAAACTTGGAAAGAAACCCTCTGAAGGTAGATATAACAATAGTGAAATGCATGTGATTGTTATACGACATAAAATATATACCACAGGCACAGATGTTTGGATAAATTAGTAAAAGCTTCATTTAATGGATGTACCAAATAACTAAACTCATAAAACTTTCCTAAGCAGGCCATAATGTTTTTGGATTGTTTACTGTTCTTTCTATGGTTTTAAGCACAATTAATTATCTTTTATTAGTGCTTTCATAAGAAAAGTCCTACTGTACCTTTTCCCTCCTTTCAACAAATTATAGAGTGGGTGTGGGGAGCAATGCTGGACTCCAGGAGGTCAAAAATGCCGATGTTGGTTGTCTTCTTTCTCAAGTCAAAGTCCATTGATTTTTTTTTCTTTTGACTTCAATGTTTTCACGAAAAAACACACCAGCACACAACTCTTCTAATCCAAAAAACATCCACAAAAAAGGAAGGAAGGAAAAAATCAGTTTTCAGGATGTATAAAATACATTTAATAATCCATGCGTTCTGGTACCTCGGCAGTTCGCCTTCAATGGAACAATTTCAAATACATTACATCCCTCATATATAGTGACATCATATGATTAATCACAATCAATTAACCATCAAATACATTTTCTTAAAGCTCAAACACACAATATATCAATGCAATGAATACTTCAAATTTTAACTAATAAGTTAATAAACCATGCTGAAAACACATTGCTTATACATATGCTCTAAATGTAATGTTATACTCTCTATATACTAATGTCAATTTTATTTATTACATTAAATATACAATATTATAAATATTATAAATAATGATAATTGAAAATCATCTTGTGTTCCAACCTATTCAATTAATTCTTAAAATTCCTCCTAATGAATGTGGTCAATAAACACTAAAGTTGAATCCATCAATTTCACACTTATGTATTGTGGCAAAATGAAAAGCCACAGGGCTATCCATATTTTTTCTCCTAATGTCCCCCAAATGTTCTAAAATGCGAACTTTAACTTTTCTAGTTGTTTGTCCTATATACCACATAGGTTCTGCACAATTACAACCCAAAATGTACACTACCCCTGAAGAAGTATAGTCAAATTTTTCAAAAGCTACGTATTTTCTACCATTAATTTTCTTCCCATGCATGTTATTAACCTTCTCACAGATGGAACACTGTCCACATCTGAACATTCCAACATTCCCATCAGGAGAATACAACAATTTCTTATTCAGTAACTCCTTTAGATTTTTATATCTACTGTATGAGAAGATGACCCTCTTTGGAAATAAATGTCCGATAGAAACATCATCACTAATTACATGCCATAACTGTTTGAAAATTTTTTCTATAATTTTTGAAAATTCTGAATACTTGGAAACGAAGAACATTTGTTCTTCATCATCAGCTTTGCCTGAATATACTCTCCTACAAGCCCCTACATTTTTCTTTTTTTGTGTTAGATCATCATAGATCTTACAAAGTGAATCTTCAGAATAACCTCTAGACAACAATCTATCAAACACTTCACCTAACACTTCTTCCCACAAAGTATGGTTAGATGTATTCCTACAAATTCTCTTAAACTCACTTTCAGGCAAAGCCTTAATGAGATGAGGCGGATGCATGCTGCTTGCATGCAAAAAGTTATTAAGGGCTGTTGGTTTTTTGAAGGGTTTATACTGAATTAGGTTATCCCTTCCAACATAAAATTCAACATCCAAAAATGGCATTTTGCTCTTTGAAATTTCAAAACTGAATTTTAAACCATGCCAATTTTTCTCCAATTCATCCATAAAAATTTTAAATAAAGAAATTTCACCCTTACAGACAAAAATCAAATCATCAATATAACGTTTATAAAAAAACACATTATTAACAAAAAAAGAAGTTTGAAACATAAATTCCTTCTCAAACTCACCCATGTAAATTATGGCATAAGAGGGAGCAAAAGCTGCTCCCATTGCTGTTCCCTTTACCTGAAGATAAAAATCTTTCTTCCATGTGAAATAATTATGAGTTAAACTATATTCTAACAACGAAAGCAGATAACCTGTTCTAGGCCCTTCACCCATCATCTTTTGCATAGCCTGTAAACCCCATCTTTTATCAATGTTGGTATACAATGAGCAAACGTCTACCGTGACCAAATAATAATCTTCTTTCCATTCCATTAGGCATAATGCCTTACATACTTCTTCAGTGTTTTTGACATGTGAAACCACCTTGGGTAAATATTTTTTAAAATGAAAATCCAAAAATTTATTTACTTTTTCAACAAAAGATCCTATGCCTGATATAATTGACCTTCCTGGTGGATTTACTACACTTTTATGGATTTTTGGTATTATGTAAATGTACGGATGTCGTAAATCTGTGTTTGGTAACTTTCTTTTTTCGTGGATGTTTTTGGACTTCATTGTTTTCCAATTTCATGGTAATCTGAATGTGAGTAATTTTCTCTTCCAACACACATTCTTTGACTGAACTTCTGTCATGTCAAACTTTCACTCAGCT
This sequence comes from Protopterus annectens, assembly GCF_019279795.1. Classification (NCBI taxonomy): domain Eukaryota; kingdom Metazoa; phylum Chordata; order Ceratodontiformes; family Protopteridae; genus Protopterus; species Protopterus annectens. The sequence goes on from NC_056728.1 coordinate 284,651,785, forward strand.
TGGATTGCAGTCACCCTAGCTTCAGCATTGGGGAAATAGTTCTTCTAATTTGGGGAATGCAGCACTGTCTACAAGTGTGATTTATAATTGGAGCAGATTCACTTAACTTTTCTGTGAACACTGTGAAAAGTAGAAAGTGTGTGGTTTTCAATGAGGTATGACAACTTTATACTTGTCTGTAATACTGGTACATGTGATTTATTCACTAATATCCCTCAATGAACAATTAGGGTCACTGATTTTAATTGTATGCTTTATACTGACTGAACTCCCATGACTGACTTCACTAATGGTACTTCTCTGACCTTCTATGTTGCCTGTGGAGTAGATGAGTTCTGTGATGGTAGTGCTCTGACTTCTGTGATGGTACTTCTAAGACTTTCTATGTTGCCTGTGGAGTAGATGACTTCTGTGATGGTAGTGTTCTGACTGACTACTGGCAATTCTCTTACTTTCTATGTTGCCTGTGGTGTAGATGACGTCTGTGTTATAGGTTCATAGGAGTATACTAGGCTAACAACTACAAGGGCCCTTTTAAGTCTAGCCATGCATCCCAAATCTCTGACAAGTTCTGATACCCTTGATAAGTGTAAGCATGGACCTTGGAGATGAACCATTTACAGATTATCTGTGTCCATTAGAAACATAGGTGCCAAACCAGGGATGAATTTCCGGTTTCCCATCCAATTGTCCAAGTTGCACTTGAATTGGGTTAGGGAGGAACTCTGCTTCACATTATATGGGTTGGAGATGGTGGCACTGACAAAAAGACAGGAATCAGAGCTGGCGGTGGCAGAGTTAAAGATGTTAAGATTTGCACTAGGTATCACAAGGATGGACAGGATTAGAAATGAGTAGATTAGAGGGTCAGATCAGGTTGGACGGTTTGGAAACAAAACAAAAGAGGCAAGATTGCATTGGTTTGCACATGTGCTGAGGAGGTATGCTGTGTATATTGGGGGAAGGATGCTAAGGATGGAGCTACCAGGTAAGTGGAAAACAGGAAGACCTAAGATAAGGTTTATGGATGTGGTGAGAGAGGACATGCAGGTGGTTGGTGTGACAGAGCAAGATGCAGAGGACAGGAAGAAATGTCTCAGATATGACAATGAACCAAACGATGATCTTCCAGTATTTTTCCCAAACTATTCAAACAAAGGGGTATCCTGTCTTCATTTATTAGATGTTCATAGACACCTATGTTTTTATCTGGACAGAACAAAGTCAATACGAAAATCAGACCAATTGTTTGTATCCTATTCAGGCCCAAAACTGGGAAACCCTGTCTCAAAGGTAACCTTGTCCAAATGGATCAGAGACTGTATTTCCATGATTTACCAATGAAATAAAACTTCTGTACCAAGCAAAGTTAGAGCACATTCTACCAGGTCAATAGCAACTTCTATGGCTTTTCATGCAAAGGCCTCATTGAATAATATTTGTGCAGCTGCAACTTGGGTTACCCCTCATACCTTTATCACTCATTACAAATTGGATTTGGCCTCCAGGGAAGAGCATCCTTTGGCTCAATGGTGCTCAGGAGCATGCTTCCATAAGGGTCTCCCAGGAATGAAGGTAGCTAGGGACTCTGTCCCATCAGTAAGGAATGAGTGAAGATTAACAACATTAGATAAAGAAGTTATGGCTTACCATAATGTTCCATCTGTGTTGTTCATCTTCATTCATTCATTCATTATGTCCCACCCTCCTTCCCCCTCCAGAGGCTCCTAGGGGATCGAATTGGGTCCTATTCCCTTTTAGAGTGCCTGCTCAGAGACAGTCTCTGCTTTACTTATAATAGGCAAACTCGATCTGAGATAACATGGGGAAGGGCATTGTGGGTAAAAGCCTAGCTCAAGAGTTGTTTGGCTGGTATGAGCTTGTTACAAGGCCGACTCAGTTCCTATATAGGTACTGCAATGATGCCCGGAGAATATGTCATGGTCACTGCACTGATTGAAAAGCTTGATGCTGTAAGAAGTGGATTCAGTCAAACTAAAAGTATTGATTTTAATAAGAGCATTAAGTGTTTCTGACAGAGTACCAATCAGAATATGTTGAAAGGAGAAAACTTCATATTCATGATATACAACTACTGAGAATCACTTTATCTTTACACAAACCTTTTTCTCTTTTAAATGCCAGACCACTGTCTACTTCCACCACCAAGGGGGGGATGTGTAAACTAGTCAGAGTTGTTGAATGTAAAATGATGACCTAAATCTGCAAACCTGGCCCAGCTTTTCAAAGTCATTCCTACCCGAGGTTACTTTAGGATTTTGTGTAGCCAAGCACAAAATTCATGAAACCAGGTCCCTTGACTAACAAATATAATAATAATGTAGTAAAGGTGTTACCTTACAAATCCTTTGGAAGTTTGAAAGAAAAAATGTTGAATCTTTAACAAGATTTGCAGTCTTATGTTTTATCTTGACTAGATATGGATGGTTTTACTGTAATATACAATGCTATTTATGATATTAGAACCAACAAGCGGTCAAAAGATGGGAAACAAAATAAAATCAGTCACTTTACTATTTATAGTGTGTGCTGACAATGGATAATCACATCATTCCATCATAAAAGTCCACAAGAAGGACTAAAAATATACATACATGTCTCTATTATCTGTCTATGCATCTCTCTATATATTCGAGAGCAATGCACGTGTAAGCTTATTTTCAGATTTACAGTGCATTATAAATTATTTTATAATGTATTATACATGTGTAAACACACAGTTAAAAATACTACTTAATGCAATGTTTCCGGGGAGTGGGCGTATTGATTCTACTGTTGCCATTGTTAAGGATGCATATTCCTAGCTGCATTTATGGAAAGTATGAAAGTCAACTTATTAAAATTAAACCTCACATGCCACAGTAGTGCTGTTGTTCGTATCTTACAGGGTGCACTGGATGCTGATTCGCCTTGGCTAATATTTGTACATTTACACAAGAATATATAAAAACTGTAATTTTCATAGCTTGATATATATATATATATATATATATATATATATATATATATATATATATATATATACATATATATATATACATATACACACACACACACACACACACACACACACACACACACATATTTTTTTTCTAGTGGATTTTTAATAACATTCTGGATTGTTTGTCTCTCCAACACACCCGCACACATAACACAAGCACGCACTCCCAGTGGAAAGGTTTAATTCGCATTCCTGTGAGATTACACAGCCTATTTTTAATTTGTACAACTGCTGCACCATTATTGGCCAGTGTGACTTCATGTGGCTGTACTGCAAGAGCCTGAATGCAATCAGCTTGCTGGTCTAGTGCTGTGCTGTATTTTCCCAATAGGTTGCTTAATTGGGAATAAGAGTTGAGAACTGCAGTCTAACTCTATCTTATGTTGCGCAATGTTATCACATGTTATCACATTGAGAAAAATACAGGAACACTTTAGGGGTTCAAGCTTTAACAGGATAGACAATCCGTGTGACAGGCTGGTTATTTTTAAACTTAAAGATGTGAACTCGTAGTACCATCAAGCAAAAAGTACCTGTAGAATTTCACAGCTTCTTTGCTGCCTGGCAGTATTCAAGCACCATTCCTCACACATGCAAGTCCGAATGTATTTCCATTGTAAAAGGCAGACTCTTAAAATGTTTTTAAAAAAGTAATGAAAACCATAACCTTATAGAATAACATTCTGTTATCAAAATGTGATGATCAAATGAGAGAAATCACCACTACAGACAAATTGTTGAACAATTAGGTACAAATCCAGAAATAAATCAAGGACACATAAAATATTAGCACTGTTATCTAAAGACAGACAGAATAATAGAATATGAATCAATTTCTGAAGTAAAAAAGCCTATAACTAAATATTGTCATTTATTAAGCGTAATATGCCACTTTTTTCTCCAAATGTCAAGTTTTAGGGAGGATTGAGACAGATGGAACTGAATTAGTCACAGTTGAAAAGGTGCTATAGGAGTCTAACATGCCAAACATTAGAATAAATAAGTGACATCTTTGAACGTTATTCTGCTTACCAAACGTAATTACCTACATAGCCTATTTTCAGAACAGTTTAGTTACAAGATGCTGTTTTTTTCTTTTAAACACCAACCCAGTTTATAATTCACTAGATAAACTCATCTGAGAAATACTAACACATTGCGGTCACCTCAAGTGAGTTGGAGTACTACCAGTGAGGAAATTAGAATCAAAGCGGACTAAGGAAAAAAAAATCAGACTAACAGCTCACAGCTTTAAGCTTTGGACTACACTTACAGGCCAACAAATCTCATCGGTCGTGGAAATGCATGCAAGTTAATAAAAGTCTGAGCGGCGCGTAACACTACAGCCTTTTTTCATTATTAATTTTTACAATAACCTACTAAACAACCACTCAGGCATTTCATCCCATAATACTATCGCAAAGTCTGAGACCAAGTGCGTGAACAGTTAAGTTATTTAAGTTATACTTTAAGTTGCATTTTTAAATACACCATATGATCATGAAACCAATAAGACAAGTGTGTTGCAAAACTTATTCGTTGGTATTAGCACATAATATTTTATGTCCACACAGTCAAAACAGCAGCACATAGTTAAGTGAAAGTGCAACTGCATACTTCACCGAGGACCGCAGAAGTAAATTATCTCAATATTATGTGACAACACCAACTGTCAAGAACTGACGCAGAATCTCGGTATAACAGTCACAATAAAAACAAGTAGCAAAGCCTCTGCAGCTTGCCTATGAGACACACTACCTTCTTGGGAAAGATATGTGCACACTATAAAACTGTAAAACATGAGATTCTAACTAAAAATGAAATCACTCCGATTACAAGGTGCTAACAGTTACAGATGGACTGAACTGCCCAAAGTCTATCTTGGGATGATGGGTGTTCACAGCATGTTCAAACTTTTATTCACTTGTAAAGCTGTTTCAGTTAGAGAGCCAAATGCGGCAGTCTCAACTGTTCTCTGTTTCTTTGGCACCATGTTGGTCCTTCAATAAAATAAAAGAATTAGCAAATTACCTTACTGTAGAGCATATTCAAAGTCGTTTGTCCTGGTCCTAGTATTTTTATTTTAAAATTAGACTAGCTACACTGTCTTCTGTCTGACAGAATTAAGTTAACTAAACTAACAGTGATATAACAGCATTCACCAACGTGCCTAAATTACAACGGAGATGCAGTTAGAGGAGGATCGTTAGAAAAAAAATAATCTGACTGCAACCTCCAATCGCATCTCCGTTGCGCATTAGATGTGTTTCGTGACAGGACTGTGAGGAAAACATGCACCGACCTGATTTCCAGAAAAAAAAAAAGACAAGTTTAAAAAGGGACCGGTGTGCACCCCTGCCTAAATCCGCCACTGAACTTTAGAGTATGAATGGATAGTGAGACTGCAAGCAGACTCTCTACCTGGCATTAATGCAGCAGTGAGCTCGAAACCTATACTAAAGAAAAGACAAATGCTGTTGAACTATTGTAAATGATTGACATATGCACTTTAATATACAAATATGTGTAGTTTTTATATATTTTTATATTTTTATATATTTAGAGTGCGAGACTTGGTTTAGATAGGAAATATTTTATGATTTAAAATGTATTTTATGCCTTTAGATATGAATATGGAGTTAATTGTTTTCTTCTGACTGGGCTGTGTCATGAAGGTTTTAGCTTAAATGTATGTGCATAGTAGTTTATGTAACACGCTGAGGAAGGGCATTGGCCTGAAAGCTTTGTGTAGTCTAAATAAACAAATTTGCTACTTACTATTACCTGCCTAGCATTTCTGATCACTAGACTTTACCTTGCTCTATATTAAAACTCACATCTACTCCTTGAATAGGAATTTTGACTAACCACTCAGTGTCTACATCTACCACATTAGTTACCAAACCCAAGAAAAATGTTTATACTTTAGCTTCATCAACATTTCCAGTAACTATCCTTATATGAAATGAATTAGAGATAATTGCAGTGCTGATGGAAGTTACTGAAATGTACAAAATATATATTTAGGGGGAAATCTCTTGGAAGGTAGTATGTTTTTGTCAATATCTGTAGCTGGTTACGTCCATGATGGACAGTTTAAACATGCAGGAGTGCAGTGTGCACAGAAAAAGACTACAGTGAATGTGCTATGGGGCTACTATCGCAATCATGGCATTCAAGGCCTACAAGATTAGGGAGGAGCTCACTCTAACTGCAAGCAATCTCAGCACAAGGAAATAAATAAATAAATGAAGATCTTACCACAAGGGAATAAATAAATACATAAAGATCTTAGAAGAAAGAAAGAAAGAAAGAAAGAAAGAAAGAAAGAAAGAAAGAAAGAAATATCTTAACACAGAGAACTAAATAAATAAATAAATAAAGTTCTCACTACAATAAATAAATAAATAAATAATTATCTCAGCGGAAGGAAGAATAACTAACTCAGCACAAGGAAATAAATAAAGATCACAGCACAAGGAAATAAAGAAAAAAGAAATACATAATTAATTAAAATAGAAATTAGTCTCCTTTCCAGGCTTTTAAATAATGCATCATATTCCTTATGTGATGCAGTTATTTATGTTGTCCAGATTATGTTTGTTTAGTGCAACAAAAAGTAAAAGTTAGTCTGCCCCATACTTAATGTTAAGAGCAATAAAGATAACCCACAGATGAGAGTATTTATAGATGTTAATGAGGTCACATCATTCTTCCAGTGATTACATTACACATGAACTGTGTATATTAGATGAGAAATCTCTTGTCAGTCTTGTAATGCTGTTCTGCCTTTGTAAAACAGCTTGGCAAACCTTGGTATTTTCACATGCAGGAGAGCATAGTGGCAATGTTAGCCTGCTGAACTTTTGCCAGACCTACATCAGTGTGAGAAGTAGAGGTACTAAGCATCTCGCCATAAATTTTTAATTAAAATATTGATAAGCAAACCATTTTAATATAATGTAATTCAAAATGAAAAAGTAAATAAGGAAGTTAAATGAAAGCAGGTTCTGTAATATAAAAATATCTCCATCACTTTTCTTTATCTCAGCCCCACAAATTTAAAGATATGTAAAATTAGTCAAATATATAGGTTCATAGGTTGATACTAGGCTATCTGCCCTAGGGCATTTATAAGCCTAGCCAGAGTGTGTTTGGCTTTCGCCACCCTTTTAGATTAGTTGACTGTGCCTCTGTATAGTAGGTCACAGAAGATAGCCCTTTTAAGGTTAGTTTACTGTGCCTCTGTCTAGTAGGGACACAGAAGAGATCCCAGATGTAAACCTACGATCTCCCATCCACTCATCAAGATTTCTCTTGAAGAGGGTCATTGAGGGGCTCTGCCTAACATGGATTGGGATTTTGTTCCAGAGTGAGGGGAGCCTCTGGGATATGAATCTGTCCCTCCAGCATGTCCTATTTATTTCTGTGCTGAGGTTTAAGTCCCTGGAGTGTGTAGCTCTAAGGGATTTGGATTTCCTGAGGTGGAGCATGTCCATTAATTCTGGTTTGGACATGGCTTTATACGTCAGGCACAGATCGCCTCTGAGTAGGTGGTAGGCAACTGAGTAGAGCTGGTGTTTCTTTAGCCTAACTGCGTACGGCATCTGTTTGAGTCCCTTGATCCTCTTGGTGAGGTACTTTTGGGGTCTTTCCAGTTGCTGCAGGTGTCGGGTAAGGTACATCCCAAATGGGGCATTGTATTCAATTATGGGCCTGATGAGTGATGAGTAGAGGGGCACAATGACCTTTCTTGATCTAGATGTGAACCCTTTTGTGATAAGGTGGGCTATATAGAAGGTCTTTCTAACCACTTTGGCAACGTGATTGTCAAAGAAGAGATTGCTATCTACTTGGGTCCCTAAATCCCTAATTACTTCTTCCATACTTAATGGATTACCACCTATGTGGTAATTTGTGGGCACTTTGTTTTTCCCAAAGGGGACGACTATGCACTTTTTGGCATTTAGCTTTAGACCATGGCTCTGGAACCAGTTATGTGTCTCTGTGAGACCCTTTTGGAGAATGCTTGTGTCAGTTGGCGAGTCGATTATGGCACCCAGTTTGCAGTCATCTACGAACTTGGTCAGCCATAGTCCTCCTGTGTTAGCCTGTACCTCACAGAAATATATACTGAACAAGAGAGGTCCCAGGACTGAGCCTTGTGGGTCGCCACTTGTAACTAGTTTAGAGTCTGACATGATACCTGCAATTCTGACCATGTGGGTTCTATCCCTGAGCCAGTTTGTAACCCATCTTGTGACATAGGGGTTGATATTTAAGCTGGTGAGCTTATTTATGATGCCCGAGTGGGGTATTGTGTCAAAGGCTTTTGCAAGGTCCAGGTAGGCTGTGTGGACTACCTTCCCTTCATCTATGGCCTTGGTGACTGTTTCAAAGAAGTTGACCAGGTTCAAGAGGCAAGATCTGCCCTTAACAAAGCCGAATTGGGTAGGATCCAGTGTTTGGAGGTTCCCAATGTCTTTGTTTATGAGTTCCATGATGATATGCTCCATAACTTTGCAGACCAGGCTAGTCAGTCTTATAGGGCGATAGTTTCCGGGGTCCGTTGTGGCACCACCTTTGTGGAGTGGGACCACTGTTGCTGTACGCCATTCCTTGGGTACATATCCTGTAATAAGGCTGAGATTGAATAGTGACTTTATGTGTGGGTTCAGTTCTTCTTGGAGCTCATGTAAGACGCAGCCCGGGAAACCATCCAGTCCCATTGATGCTGTGTTTTTTGCTTTGGAAAGGGCAGCTCTCACCTGTGCATCTGTGATGTCAGGGAGGCTACACTCTGTTGGGATAGACATTTGCTCTTTTGGGGGGAAGGGGGGAGAAGTTTACACTGAACCTGTCTGCCAGGATGTTGGCAGTGTCTGTGGGTTCAGTGTATTTTTTGTCATTTTGCACTAACTCAGAGCATAACTGGGAGTTGCCACCCAGGTTCCTGACATAACTAAAGAAGGCCTTTTGATTATCTTTAGCATCTTGTGCAATTTTTCTTTCGAAGCTGGCCTTAGATAATTTTATGAGGGATCATAGTTTCTTGCTAGTACTGATCAGAGATGCCTTCCCTTTTTGGGATTTTGCTGTATCATGTAGTAGCTTCCTCCTGCTGTTGTATAGCTTATTTATGGCTGGGGTCAACCAGACAGGTCTCCTGCCTTTGGAGCAGTGAGATTTGGTTTTATTTGGGATAGCACAATCCATGCATTCCTGTAGGTGTCCATAGAATGTGTTTGTAAAGGATTCTGTGGTTTGGGCCATATTTTCCACTGGCCCGGGGGCTTTGAAGGATTCCACCTTGGTTTTGAGAAGTGTGAAGTTTGCTTTTGAGAAGTTCTTCACCGTGGTTTCCTTGGCTGGGGGTGGGGATGGGATATGGATGTCCAGTGAGATTAATTTATGGTCAGATCTTACCAATGAGGGGTATACCTCTGGTATGGAACATAGAGTCCCCATGTTGGTGATGATCAGGTCCAATATGTTTTCCCCTCTTGTGGGAGTGGTGACCAGTTGTTCCATAGCATTTGAGTTTATAAATTCTAGGAACCGTTGGGCGAGGGTGTTAGGGCTTGAGTAGTGCTCCCAGTCTATGTTTGGGTAGTTGAAGTCACCCAATATGATGGTGTTTGGAGAGACCTTCATATTCTCCAGTGTTGTCAGGAAAGCTGAGTGGGGTTCCTGAGTTTGGGAGGGTGGTCTGTAGCAGGCTACAAACTGAAAGGCAGTTTTGCCCACTGTTAGTTGCACATGGATGGTCTCTGATGCTTCGTGCAGTGCCACTAACCTGGAGGTGTGGGTATCTTTGATGAATATGGATACTCCCCTCCTTTTGTGGTTTGGTCCGAGTTTTGGGGCCAAAAAGCATGGTATGAGGTATAACCTGATAGTGCTGGGGTGCTCTCGGGAGCCTTGAACCAGGTATCTGTTACTGCACAGATATCGATGTTCTCCATGCTAAGGAGAGCCTCGAGTGCATGCATCTTGAGGTTTAGACTTCTGGCCTTGAGCAGCATTACCCTTAGTTTCTTTTTCCTTGTGTTGTGTATGGAGGTGGGTTTGTCTTTTGAGCCTTGCCTAAAAAAGGCACTATGGGGGTGGCAAGAGCCTTAGCCAATATTCGAAAGCCCAGGGGTAACAGGTGCAAGCCATCCCTAGTGAAGCAATGTGGCTTGTCGAGCATGTCATCCCAGGCTGACAGACACTGGATCCCTTTTGAATGACACCAATACTTTAGCCAATTGTTAAAATTGATCATTTTGTCTTTATACTCTGGCATCATTCTTGGTGAGGGTAAGATGCTACTCAAGGTCAGGGTCATACCGGCCTGGGCTACATGATCAGAGAGCTCCTCTATGTCTCTTTTCATGTAGTCCAGGGAGGTACGTCTCAGGTCATTCACACCAGCATGGACAATGACGGAGTCATATTTGTACTTGCTTTGGAGTGACCTGAGTGCTTGTGTTATGTGGCAGATCCTGGCACCTGACAGGCAGCTTACAGTGACCTTCTCCTTGTTCAGCCTGGTGAGTGGGACGTCAGTGTGTCTGACAATAGAGTCACCTATTACAAGTGTATTAGGTGTGTTGTTTAGCCTTAAGGGCTGTGACTGTGTGGCACACTGACTTTGTGAACTATGTGATACGTGGGTATTGTTGTGGGGTAGCGGTTGCTTGGATGTCTGCTTTGGAGGTCTCTGCTGCTTGGGCAGATTTTTATTTAGAGCCTCCGAGTATGTTTTTGTGTGTTTATGTGTTTGGTTTGCTATTGCGATAGGTCTATGTGAGACTGGATTTGGGGTGTGTGTGGTTACCTTCTCCTCCTGACTGACTGCGCCAGTACTGGGTTGAGAGAGCTCAGCCTCCAGTTTGGCTATATAGTTGCATCTCTCACATATATTTGAGCTTGTTGGGAGGAGGAGAGGGTGGTCTGTGTATATAAGGCAGTTGTCACATTGCCTCAAGCTTCCCAGATTCACCAGCTGGACTGGAGAGTAAACCCGAAACTGACTTTTGGACATGCCAGAATAGTATAAGGAACTACTTTTTGACTGGTCAAAAAGGACCAATAGGGAGCCAAGTACTTAAAGGGAGTATAAGAGGGTGTAGTGCTTTAGTTTATTAGTGCTTACTTATAAGATTACTTATACGAGCAACTGCAGGGCTTTAGAATGAAAATAAAGTGCTTACTTTGAGATTTAGAACAGTTCTAAGGGAAAAAGGGAAGAGGAGACTTTGTGGAGCCGGGAATAGTTTAAACCCATTAAAGCGGCGCTGCCCGATGCTGCGCTATGCGCAAAATTGTGCAAAATCGCACAAATGTGAGTTTTAAAGGAGGGAAACTGAAAGAGATAGGAATTGACCCAGAACAGCCAATAAGCTACTAGTTTCAGGGCTGAGACCACTCCTCCAGGGACAGATAGGCTGCTCAAAGCTCCCCACTTTCACTGGTGAACAGAGAAGCTTCCTCCTATCCAAGTAAGGATATGGGCAACACAGGAAACTATACCACAGTCCAGAATTCAGCAAAACCTGAAATCTGGACTAATCTATTTCAGCAAAGGTGGGAAAAGAGAATATTTTTTTGTTTTGTTTTTTTCAGGAAACAGCAGAAAAACACACAGAAAACACTGTAAATGCTATAAACAGGCTAGTGCACTTTAGTGTGTAGCCTACAACAGTTATACAATACAAAAATGACTTAAATTGATATAAAACAAGTGCAAAAACTGTAAAAAGCAGAAGGCAAATGCAATTTAAACTTTTTAAAGCACAGATCAGTTAGAAATTCACTTTTTAGGCGGGAAAAGGCAGTCGGAGCAAAGAAACAGAGAAAAAAATACTTAAATCTGGAAAAGTCTCTCTTGGGTCTCTCTGTTGCCTGTATCACTCTGCAGGATACCACGAGGAGCTGTGCAGAGTTGTACACTGGCACAAAACCGTGCAAATGCGGGTTTTAAAGCAGGGAAACTGAACGGGATAGGAATTGACCCAAAACAGCCAATAAGCTACTAGTTTCAGGACTGAGACCACTCCTCCAGGGACAGATAGGCTGCTCAAAGCTCCCCACTCTCACTGGTGAACAGAGAAGCTTCCTCCTATCCAAGTAAGGATATGGGCAACACAGGAAACTATACTACAGTCCGGAATTCAGCAAAACTTGAAATCTGGACTAATCTATTTCAGCAAAGGCGGGAAAAGAGAATATTTTTTTTTGTTTTGTTTTTTTCAGGAAACAGCAGAAAAACACACAGAAAACACTGTAAATGCTATAAACAGGCTATCGCACTTTAGTGTGTAGCCTACAACAGTTATACAATACAAAAATGACTTAAATTGATATAAAACAAGTGCAAAAACTGTAAAAAGCAAAAGGCAAATGCAATTTAAACTTTTTAAAGCACAGATCAGTTAGAAATTCACTTTTTAGGCGGGAAAAGGCAGTCGGAGCAAAAAAACAGAGAAAAAATACTTAAATCTGGAAAAGTCTCTCTTGGGTCTCTCTGTTGCCTGTATCACTCTGCAGGACACCACGAGGAGCTGTGCAGAGTTGTATACTGGCACAAAACCGTGCAAATGCGGGTTTAAAAGCAGGGAAACTGAACGGGATAGGAATTGACCCAAAACAGCCAATAAGCTACTAGTTTCAGGACTGAGACCACTCCTCCAGGGACAGATAGGCTGCTCAGAGCTCCCCACTCTCACTGGTGAACAGAGAAGCTTCCTCCTATCCAAGTAAGGATATGGGCAACACAGGAAACTATACTACAGTCCGGAATTCAGCAAAACCTGAAATCTGGACTAATCTAGTTCAGCAAAGGTGGGAAAAGAGAATTTTTTTTGTTTGTTTTTTTCAGGAAACAGCAGAAAAACACACAGAAAACACTGTAAATGCTATAAACAGGCTAGCGCACTTTAGTGTGTAGCCTACAACAGTTATACAATACAAAAGTGACTTAAATTGATATAAAACAAGTGCAAAAACTGTAAAAAGCAGAAGGCCAATGCAATTTAAACTTTTTAAAGCACAGATCAGTTAGAAATTCACTTTTTAGGCGGGAAAAGGCAGTCGGAGCAAAAAAACAGAGAAAAAAAAACTTAAATCTGGAAAAGTCTCACTTGGGTCTCTTTGTTGCCTATATCACTCTGCAGGACACCACGAGGAGCTGTGCAGAGTTGTATACTGGCAAAAAACTGTGCAAATGCGGGTTTTAAAGCAGGGAAACTGAAAGAGATAGTAATTGACCCAAAACAGCCAATAAGCTACTAGTTTCAGGACTGAGACCACTCCTCCAGGGCCAGATAGGCTGCTCAAAGCTCCCCACTCTCACTGGTGAACAGAGAAGCTTCCTCCTATCCAAGTAAGGATATGGGCAACACAAGAAACTATACTACAGTCCGGAATTCAGCATAACCTGAAATCTGGACTAATCTAGTTCAGCAAAGGTGGGAAAAGAGAATTTTTTTTTTGTTTGTTTTTTTCAGGAAACAGCAGAAAACACTGTAAATGCTATAAACAGGCTAGCGCACTTTAGTGTGTAGCCTACAACATTTATACAATACAAAAATGACTTAAATTGATATAAAAAATGTGCAAAAACTGTAAAAAGCAGAAGGCAAATGCAATTTAAACTTTCTAAAGCACAGATCAGTTAGAAATTCACTTTTTAGGCGGGAAAAGGCAGTTGGAGCAAAAAAACAGAGAAAAAATACTTAAATCTGGAAAAGTCTCTCTTGGGTCTCTCTGTTGCCTGTATCACTCTGCAGGGCACCACGAGGAGCTGTGCAGAGTTGTATACTGGCACAAAACCGTGCAAATGCGGGTTTTAAAGCAGGGAAACTGAACGGGATAGGAATTGACCCAAAACAGCCAATAAGCTACTAGTTTCAGGACTGAGACCACTCCTCCAGGGACAGATAGGCTGCTCAAAGCTCCCCACTCTCACTGGTGAACAGAGAAGCTTCCTCCTATCCAAGTAAGGATATGGGCAACACAGGAAACTATACTACAGTCCGGAATTCAGCAAAACTTGAAATCAGGACTAATCTATTTCAGCAAAGGTTGGAAAAGAGAATATTTTTTTTGTTTTGTTTTTTTCAGGAAACAGCAGAAAAACACACAGAAAACACTGTAAATGCTATAAACAGGCTATTGCACTTTAGTGTGTAGCCTACAACAGTTATACAATACAAAAATGACTTAAATTGATATAAAACAAGTGCAAAAACTGTAAAAAGCAAAAGGCAAATGCAATTTAAACTTTTTAAAGCACAGATCAGTTAGAAATTCACTTTTTAGGCGGGAAAGGGCAGTCGGAACAAAAAAAAATACTTAAATCTGGAAAAGTCTCTCTTGGGTCTCTCTGTTGCCTGTATCACTCTGCAGGACACCACAAGGAGCTGTGCAGAGTTGTATACTGGCACAAAACCGTGCAAATGCGGGTTTAAAAGCAGGGAAACTGAACGGGATAGGAATTGACCCAAAAGAGCCAATAAGCTGCTAGTGTCTGGGCTGAGACCTCTCCTCCAGGGACAGATAGGATGCTCAAAGCTCTCCACTCTCACTGGTGAAGACAGAAGCTTCCTCCTATCCAAGTAAGGATATGGGCAACACAGGAAACTATACCACAGTCCAGAATTCAGCAAAACCTGAAATCTGCAGTAATCTAGTTCAGCAAAGGTGGGAAAAGAGAATTTTTTTTGTTTGTTTTTTTAGGAAACAGCAGAAGAACACCAGAAAACACTGTAAATGCAATAAACAATCTACTGCACTTTAGTGTGTAGCCTACAACAGTTATACAATACATAAACAACTTAAATTGATATAAAACAAGTGCAAAAACTGTAAAAAGCAGAAGGCAAATGCAATTTAAAATTTTAAAGCACGGATCAGTCAGAAATTCACTTTTTAGGCGAGAAAAGGCAGTAGGAGCAAAAAAAAAAAACAAAGAAAAAATACTTAAATATGGAAAAGTCTCTTGGGTCTCTTTGTTGCCTATATCACTCTGCAGGACACCACGAGGAGCTGTGCAGAGTTGTATACTGGCAAAAAACTGTGCAAATGCGGGTTTTAAAGCAGGGAAACTGAAAGAGATAGTAATTGACCCAAAACAGCCAATAAGCTACTAGTTTCAGGACTGAGACCACTCCTCCAGGGCCAGATAGGCTGCTCAAAGCTCCCCACTCTCACTGGTGAACAGAGAAGCTTCCTCCTATCCAAGTAAGGATATGGGCAACACAAGAAACTATACTACAGTCCGGAATTCAGCAAACCTGAAATCTGGACTAATCTAGTTCAGCAAAGATGGGAAAAGAGAATTTTTTTTGTTTGTTTTTTTCAGGAAACAGCAGAAAACACTGTAAATGCTATAAACAGGCTAGCGCACTTTAGTGTGTAGCCTACAACATTTATACAATACAAAAATGACTTAAATTGATATAAAAAATGTGCAAAAACTGTAAAAAGCAGAAGGCAAATGCAATTTAAACTTTCTAAAGCACAGATCAGTTAGAAATTCACTTTTTAGGCGGGAAAAGGCAGTTGGAGCAAAAAAACAGAGAAAAAAATACTTAAATCTAGAAAAGTCTCTCAGATCTCTCTGTTGCCTGTATCACTCTGCAGGACACCACGAGGAGCTGTGCAGAGTTGTATACTGGCACAAAACCGTGCAAATGTGGGTTTTAAAGCAGGGAAACTGAAAGCGATAGGAATTGACCCAAAACAGCCAATAAGCTACTAGTTTCAGGGCTGAGACCACTCCTCCAGGGACAGATAGGCTGCTCAAAGCTCCCCACTCTCACTGGTGAACAGAGAAGCTTCCTCCTATCCAAGTAAGGATATGGGCAACACAGGAAACTATACCACAGTCCGGAAATCAGCAAAACCTGAAATCTGGACTAATCTATTTCAGCAAAGGCGGGAAAAGAGAATATTTTTTTTTTGTTTTGTTTTTTTCAGGAAACAGCAGAAAAACATACAGAAAACACTGTAAATGCTATAAACAGGCTATTGCACTTTAGTGTGTATCCTACAGCAGTTATACAATACAAAAATGACTTAAATTGATTTAAAACAAATGCAAAAACTATAAAAAGCAGAAGGCAAATTCAATTTAAACTTTTTAAAGCACATATCAGTTAGAAATTCACTTTTTAGGCGGGAAAGGGCAGTCGGAGCAAAAAAACAGAGAAAAAATACTTAAATCTGGAAAAGTCTCTCTTGGGTCTCTCTGTTGCCTGTATCACTCTGCAGGACACCACAAGGAGCTGTGCAGAGTTGTATACTGGCACAAAACCATGCAAATGCGGGTTTAAAAGCAGGGAAACTGAATGGGATAGGAATTGACCCAAAACAGCCAATAAGCTACTAGTTTCAGGACTGAGACCACTCCTCCAGGGACAGATAGGCTGCTCAGAGCTCCCCACTCTCACTGGTGAACAGAGAAGCTTCCTCCTATCCAAGTAAGGATATGGGCAACACAGGAAACTATACTACAGTCCGGAATTCAGCAAAACCTGAAATCTGGACTAATCTAGTTCAGCAAAGGTGGGAAAAGAGAATTTTTTTGTTTGTTTTTTTAGGAAACAGCAGAAGAACACCAGAAAACACTGTAAATGCTATAAACAGGCTAGCGCACTTTAGTGTGTAGCCTACAACAGTTATACAATACAAAAGTGACTTAAATTGATATAAAACAAGTGCAAAAACTGTAAAAAGCAGAAGGCCAATGCAATTTAAACATTTTAAAGCACAGATCAGTTACAAATTCACTTTTTAGGCGGGAAAAGGCAGTTGGAGCAAAAAAACAGAGAAAAAAAAACTTAAATCTGGAAAAGTCTCTCTTGGGTCTCTCTGTTGCCTATATCACTCTGCAGGACACCACGAGGAGCTGTGCAGAGTTGTATACTGGCAAAAAACTGTGCAAATGCGGGTTTTAAAGCAGGGAAACTGAAAGAGATAGTAATTGACCCAAAACAGCCAATAAGCTACTAGTTTCAGGACTGAGACCACTCCTCCAGGGCCAGATAGGCTGCTCAAAGCTCCCCACTCTCACTGGTGAACAGAGAAGCTTCCTCCTATCCAAGTAAGGATATGGGCAACACAAGAAACTATACTACAGTCCGGAATTCAGCAAAACCTGAAATCTGGACTAATCTAGTTCAGAAATGGTGGGAAAAGAGAATTTTTTTTGTTTGTTTTTTTCAGGAAACAGCAGAAAACACTGTAAATGCTATAAACAGGCTAGCGCACTTTAGTGTGTAGCCTACAACATTTATACAATACAAAAATGACTTAAATTGATATAAAAAATGTGCAAAAACTGTAAAAAGCAGAAGGCAAATGCAATTTAAACTTTCTAAAGCACAGATCAGTTAGAAATTCACTTTTTAGGCGGGAAAAGGCAGTTGGAGCAAAAAAACAGAGAAAAAAATACTTAAATCTGGAAAAGTCTCTCTTGGGTCTCTCTGTTGCCTGTATCACTCTGCAGGGCACCACGAGGAGCTGTGCAGAGTTGTATACTGGCACAAAACCGTGCAAATGCGGGTTTTAAAGCAGGGAAACTGAACGGGATAGGAATTGACCCAAAACAGCCAATAAGCTACTAGTTTCAGGACTGAGACCACTCCTCCAGGGACAGATAGGCTGCTCAAAGCTCCCCACTCTCACTGGTGAACAGAGAAGCTTCCTCCTATCCAAGTAAGGATATGGGCAACACAGGAAACTATACCACAGTCCGGAATTCAGCAAAATCTGATATCTGGACTAATCTAGTTCAGCAAAGGTGGGAAAAGAGAATTTGTTTTTCAGGAAACAGCAGAAAAACATACAGAAAACACTGTAAATGCTATAAACAGGCTATTGCACTTTAGTGTGTATCCTACAGCACTTATACAATACAAAAATGACTTAAATTGATTTAAAACAAATGCAAAAACTATAAAAAGCAGAAGGCAAATGCACTTTAAACTTTTTAAAGCACAGCTCAGTTAGAAATTTGCTTTTTAGGCGAGAAATGGCAGTCGGAGAAACAAAGCAGAGAAAAAATACTTAAATCTGGAAAAGTCTCTGTTGGGTCTCTCTGTTGCCTGTATCACTCTGCAGGACACCATGAGGAGCTGTGCAGAGTTGTATACTGCTCAAAACCGTGCAAATGCGGGTTTAAAAGCAGGGAAACTGAACGGGATAGGAATTGACCCAAAACAGCCAATAAGCTACTAGTTTCAGGACTGAGACCACTCCTCCAGGGACAGATAGGCTGCTCAGAGCTCCCCACTCTCACTGGTGAACAGAGAAGCTTCCTGCTATCCAAGTAAGGATATGGGCAACACAGGAAACTATACTACAGTCCGGAATTCAGCAAAACCTGAAATCTGGACTAATCTAGTTCAGCAAAGGTGGGAAAAGAGAATTTTTTTTGTTTGTTTTTTTCAGGAAACACCAGAAAAACACACAGAAAACACTGTAAATGCTATAAACAGGCTAGCGCACTTTAGTGTGTAGCCTACAACAGTTATACAATACAAAAGTGACTTAAATTGATATAAAACAAGTGCAAAAACTGTAAAAAGCAGAAGGCCAATGCAATTTAAACTTTTTAAAGCACAGATCAGTTAGAAATTCACTTTTTAGGCGGGAAAAGGCAGTCGGAGCAAAAAAAACAGAGAAAAAAAAACTTAAATCTGGAAAAGTCTCTCTTGGGTCTCTCTGTTGCCTATATCACTCTGCAGGACACCACGAGGAGCTGTGCAGAGTTGTATACTGGCAAAAAACTGTGCAAATGCGGGTTTTAAAGCAGGGAAACTGAAAGAGATAGCAATTGACCCAAAACAGCCAATAAGCTACTAGTTTCAGGACTGAGACCACTCCTCCAGGGCCAGATAGGCTGCTCAAAGCTCCCCACTCTCACTGGTGAACAGAGAAGCTTCCTACTATCCAAGTAAGGATATGGGCAACACAAGAAACTATACTACAGTCCGGAATTCAGCAAAACCTGAAATCTGGACTAATCTAGTTCAGCAAAGGTGGGAAAAGAGAATTTTTTTTGTTTGTTTTTTTCAGGAAACAGCAGAAAACACTGTAAATGCTATAAACAGGCTAGCGCACTTTAGTGTGTAGCCTACAACATTTATACAATACAAAAATGACTTAAATTGATATAAAAAATGTGCAAAAACTGTAAAAAGCAGAAGGCAAATGCAATTTAAACTTTCTAAAGCACAGATCAGTTAGAAATTCACTTTTTAGGCGGGAAAAGGCAGTTGGAGCAAAAAACAGAGAAAAAAATACTTAAATCTGGAAAAGTCTCTCTTGGGTCTCTCTGTTGCCTGTATCACTCTGCAGGGCACCACGAGGAGCTGTGCAGAGTTGTATACTGGCACAAAACCGTGCAAATGCGGGTTTTAAAGCAGGGAAACTGAACGGGATAGGAATTGACCCAAAACAGCCAATAAGCTACTAGTTTCAGGACTGAGACCACTCCTCCAGGGACAGATAGGCTGCTCAAAGCTCCCCACTCTCACTGGTGAACAGAGAAGCTTCCTCCTATCCAAGTAAGGATATGGGCAACACAGGAAACTATACTACAGTCCGGAATTCAGCAAAACTTGAAATCAGGACTAATCTATTTCAGCAAAGGTTGGAAAAGAGAATATTTTTTTTGTTTTGTTTTTCAGGAAACAGCAGAAAAACACACAGAAAACACTGTAAATGCTATAAACAGGCTATCGCACTTTAGTGTGTAGCCTACAACAGTTATACAATACAAAAATGACTTAAATTGATATAAAACAAGTGCAAAAACTGTAAAAAGCAAAAGGCAAATGCAATTTAAACTTTTTAAAGCACAGATCAGTTAGAAATTCACTTTTTAGGCGGGAAAGGGCAGTCGGAGCAAAAAAACAGAGAAAAAATACTTAAATCTGGAAAAGTCTCTCTTGGGTCTCTCTGTTGCCTGTATCACTCTGCAGGACACCACGAGGAGCTGTGCAGAGTTGTATACTGGCACAAAACCACGCAAATGCGGGTTTAAAAGCAGGGAAACTGAACGGGATAGGAATTGACCCAAAACAGCCAATAAGCTACTAGTTTCAGGACTGAGACCACTCCTCCAGGGACAGATAGGCTGCTCAGAGCTCCCCACTCTCACTGGTGAACAGAGAAGCTTCCTCCTATCCAAGTAAGGATATGGGCAACACAGGAAACTATACTACAGTCCGGAATTCAGCAAAACCTGAAATCTGGACTAATCTAGTTCAGCAAAGGTGGGAAAAGAGAATTTTTTTTGTTTGTTTTTTTTCAGGAAACAGCATTAAAACACACAGAAAACACTGTAAATGCTATAAACAGGCTAGCGCACTTTAGTGTGTAGCCTACAACAGTTATACAATACAAAAGTGACTTAAATTGATATAAAACAAGTGCCAAAACTGTAAAAAGCAGAAGGCCAATGCAATTTAAACTTTTTAAAGCACAGATCAGTTAGAAATTCACTTTTTAGGCGGGAAAAGGCAGTCGGAGCAAAAAAACAGAGAAAAAAAAACTTAAGTCTGGAAAAGTCTCTCTTGGGTCTCTCTGTTGCCTATATCACTCTGCAGGACAACGCGAGGAGCTGTGCAGAGTTGTATACTGGCAAAAAACTGTGCAAATGCGGGTTTTAAAGCAGGGAAACTAAAAGAGATAGTAATTGACCCAAAACAGCCAATAAGCTACTAGTTTCAGGACTGAGACCACTCCTCCAGGGCCAGATAGGCTGCTCAAAGCTCCCCACTCTCACTGGTGAACAGAGAAGCTTCCTCCTATCCAAGTAAGGATATGGGCAACACAAGAAACTATACTACAGTCCGGAATTCAGCAAAACCTGAAATCTGGACTAATCTAGTTCAGCAAATGTGGGAAAAGAGAATTTTTTTTTGTTTGTTTTTTTCAGGAAACAGCAGAAAAACACACAGAAAACACTGTAAATGCTATAAACAGGCTAGCACACTTTAGTGTGTAGCCTACAACAGTTATACAATACAAAAATGACTTAAAATGATATAAAACAAGTGCAAAAACTGTAAAAAGCAGAAGGCAAATGCAATGTAAACTTTTTAAAGCACAGATCAGTTAGAAATTCTCTTTTTAGGCGGGAAAAGACAGTTGGAGCAAAACAACAGAGAAAAAATACTTACATCTGGAAAAGTCTCTCTTGGGTCTCTCTGTTGCCTGTATCACTCTGCAGGACACCACGAGGAGCTGTGCAGAGTTGTATACTGGCACAAAAACACGCAAATGTGGGTTTTAAAGCAGTGAAACTGAAAGAGATAGGAATTGACCCAAAACAGCCAATAAGCTACTAGTTTCAGGGCTGAGACCACTCCTCCAGGGACAGATTGGCTGCTCAAAGCCCCCCACTCTCACTGGTGAACAGAGTAGCTTCCTCCTATCCAAGTAAGGATATGGGCAACACAGGAAACTATACCACAGTCCGGAATTCAGCAAAACCTGAAATCTGGACTAATCTAGTTCAGCAAAGGCGGGAAAAGAGAATATATATATATATATATATATATATATATATATATATATTTTTTTTTTTTTTTTGTTTGTTTTTTTTTTTTTTTTTTTTTTTTAGGAAACAGCAGAAAAACACACAGAAAACACTGTAAATTCTATAAACAGGCTAGCGCACTTTAGTGTGTAGCCTACAACAGTTATACAATACAAAAACGACTTAAATTGATATAAAACAAGTGCAAAAACTGTAAAAAGCAGAAGGCAAATGCAATTTAAACTTTTTAAAGCACAGATCAGTTAGAAATCTGCTTTTTAAGCGGAAAAAGGCAGTCTGAGCAAAAAAACAGAGAAAAAAGTACTTAAATCTGGAAAAGTCTCTCTTGGGTCTCTCTGTTGCCTGTATCACTCTACAGGACACCATGAGAAGCTCTGTGGAGTTGTATACAATAACAAACTTTTTAAATCACAGATTCGCTAAAAAAAATGGCGTTTTAGGCAGAATTAGTTAAGACAGCAAGAAAAGCAGAAAAGTGATACTTAATCACTCCAAAGTCACTCTTTTGTCTCTCTGCTGCTGTAGACTCTGCAGAACACCTGGAAGGCACTTGCTGAGCAGAATACAAGTGTAAAAACTGTGCAAATGAGGTTTTTATAGCAGGGAAGTGAAAGAGATAGAAATTAGCCCAAAATGGCCAATAAACTACTAACTTCTTGGCTGAAACCACTCCTCCAGGGACAGATAGGCTGCTCAAAGCTCCCCTCTCTCACAGGTGAACAGAGAAACTTCCTTCTATCCAAGTAAGGTAATGGCAAACAGTAACTTGTAACACAGCCCTGGATTCAGCAATAACCTGAAAACTGGACTATACTAGTTCAGAAAGGCGGGAAACAAGTATTTAATTTTTTTTTCAGAAAATAGAGCAGATACAATCAAAATTTGCCCAAAAAGGCCAATAAACTACTAACTTCTGGACTGAAACCACTCCTCCAGGGACAGATAGACTGCTCAAAGCTCCCCTCTCTCACAGGTGAACAGAGAAACTTCCTTCTATCCAAGTAAGGTATGGCAACACAGAAACTTGTAACACAGCCCTGGATTCAGCAATAACATCAAAACTGGACTATACTAGTTCAGAAAGGTGAGAAACAAGTATATATATTTTTTTTTCCAGAAAATAGAGCAGATACAATCAAAACAACACTTTACCCAATTGACCAGTTAAAAAGCTTAAAACTGAGCCCTGTTCCAGCAGTCATCAATCAGACAAGTTCTAACTGCACAGTCCTGCCACTAGGGTACAGAGAAACCTTCTCCAAAAAAGACGGCCTGTATCAGTGCACAAGTTATACAAACAAAGCTAGATCCAGCCGGCCTGAATCTAGTCTATGCTACAGCAAACAAGGCGTACTGATTTCAGAAAGAAACAGTTCAAGTAAGCATGCGCAATAAGTCTTTAACCAGAAATTCCCAGCTCAGAAGGGCAGAATCTAGCCTCTCTTCCCACAAGAGTGCAGACCACAAACCTTCTTAATGTAAAATAACTGGCCTGAAGCCCAAGTTCTTAACCCTGAACTAATACACTTTTAGAATAACAGACACTGAGCCTTCAATCAGCAGTTCCCAACTTAGAAGGATGTATGCTACTTGTCCTGCCACAACAGTGCAGACCACAAATATATTCTATAAAGAATCTATATTATGACAATTAACCAGAAATTAGGGTTTTGTAAGTATGTAAGAATAGTTACAACTCTTAAGCATCCTGCATGAGGTCATATTTATTCCTACATGATTCATGATGAATAATTGCCTTGAAAACATTGCACTGGCTATTACCCCACATATAATACACTGAAAATAAAAGAACAATTACTTTTAAAGCTTACACGCAACAGCAAAGGGTTAAAAGGAGTATTATTATGTTTTTTTCCCTGGATTTAGACAACTATAGGTTCCTTATGAAGTCAGTCACTTTGAAAATTTTCTGCATCTTGTGGATGCAGTTTTACATCATTTGTCATTTGTAAATCAGGCTCACATAAAATGCATCTCAAAAGTAACACATTTGAAAAACTCATTCAGGTAATCTGACCAAATAAAAACAATGGACAATTTCTTAGACTTATTTTAAAGTCAGTCCCCTGGATTTAATAAACTCCATGTAGGAATAGCGTTATTCCTACACGGAGAGAATGGTGTCCATGTCTGCATCTTCTTCTCGGCAGCGAGTCTTTAATATTAATTAGGGTGCACTACTGGGAGGGAGCCATGTACATGGATTCTGAATAAGTGCTAGGGGGTGTGTATCAGTGCTCACAGATCAGTAACACACCCCCTGCACTCTGAAAGTGCCGTACAGTACTTTCACAATAAAAAAGTGTCTTCGGGCAGCCAGGCTAAGCAGTGCTTAAACAGGACCTGTCTGAGCAATACTTAGCAACACTTAGCTCTGCTAAACTGGTTTGAGCATTGCTAAGCAGTCCCATTCTAATCAGTCCTTAGCTCAACTAAACGGATTTGTGCACCGCTAAGCAGTGCCAAGCATTTGCCAATTTAAGCACTGCTTAACTCAGCTTAGTGGGTTTGTTCACTGCTGAGCTTTACTCAGCATTTTTGAAAATGGTCCAATCATGGCAAAGGGTGGGAAATGGCCTTATTTAAACTGCACAGGTGGGTATACAGGCAAATCTGTTAGAGTTTGATCCCTGTAGGAAATATGGCAGGTGCTGGAGAGGGAGCACATTTTCGGGCGCAGCACTGGGGCATGTTGGAGTCCAGTGACATGGCTGGGCTCCTCATTAAGAACCATGATGACAGACTGCTGCAAGGCCAGTACCAGGGCTCAGAATACAAGTCTGAAGCCTGGGACCGTCTGGCACATGAACTCACCAATGTCACTGGCATCCCCTGCACTGGTGAGCAGGTCCATCATCATTATGATGGCCTGAGACAGAGGAAGGGGGTGCTGTTGGCCCAATAGCTCCAAGATGCTTGAGCCTGGAATGCCCCAGAAGTTTGTAAGTATATCAACTCTTAATTTATCAAATTGTAGTATGAATATTTGATAGATGGGTATGCATAATGGTGTGTTTCCCCCCATAGCTGCAGAGGAGAGGGCTCATAACATTGAGGCCCATGCAGGATGACTGGTGAGGTTGCACCGACAGTGTGGTGAGTACAGATCTAACTTGCAATATATAGTACAATAAATAAGAAAGTGTAATTATTTACTGCCATTAGGTATAGTGTGTTCTGAGTTTACTGAATAAATGTGTTGTTAGACCAACATTGATATAAGTGACTAATGCCAGGTACTGTGTAATACAGATGAAGGCAGCAAACAAGCTACTATTGATGAAAGCCAATACTGTAGTAATACTGCATAGGAATGAATCTGGTAATAAAGTACACTGTGATTGCTACTGTGAAGGTAATAAATGACATTCATTCATCATCTGCAGGATATGCAGTACAACTGAAGTTAGGATTTTGAATGTAATAAACCACTGTATCATGTCACCCTCAATAAAAAATATTACCACAAACTGATCTGTTTAATCTGGTCTGTTGTCAAAGAAATACAAGTGTACAGGTGCTACACAGCAAATATGGCTATGAAAGCATGAATTCACTGAGGTTTGTCTGATAACCAGCTGTTATGCCAAACTGTAGATGTGGAGCTATAAAACAAGATACAATGAAATGTGATATATGTTCTGCACTAGGATATGAACCTTGAATAGTAATGTGTAATGTATTATAGTGTGTTTCCTGCAGCATTGTCTTGTGTTAAGCTTTGCATTTCAGCTATATGTAGTCATGAATGTAGGTATGCTGATGCAGGTAAGTCTGAGACTGCAATAGGTGGAGACTGCAGATATATGATGTGCAAATGTATATGGGTCGGGTATGCAACCCAGCACCCTGCTAAGGTCTGTACAGATCACACATATTCACATCCACTAGGATTTAAATATGTATACCTGCATTCAAATATGTATACCTGCATTCAAAGTATTAACACACAGTTCACTAACTATCATGCATGAATCTCAGGGATGGATATTCAACTGTCACTACAGTTTTCTATGACACTCCACTTATATTACAAGGACAGATTGTGTAACCAAGTGAGTTTTAGGTAAAAATCAGTCAAGCAGCAAGCAGAAGTGCCCCAGTAGCTTAGTGTGCTAAACAATAGATATATCATTCATTTTTGCATACACAGACCATGGTTTGAATCCAGGGACTGGTACTAAGATGTGTTTATAGTTATACACAAGTAATCATGACTATTTGTAGAAACAGTCAAGTAGTGTTAACATATATTTTCTCCATAGAGATTACAGGTAAAGAAATGGTTGTGTTAGCTGTACAAAGGGTATGCTAATAAGCTAGGTAAAATGTTCAAGTGTCCAACCCCATGCCAACAAATGGCAGCTGGATAGGTATATACACCATGCACTCTTCCCGATACATGTCTCTCAAGTGTCATGCTGTCATGGCTAGTGATCACTGTTGCCAATAACCTTGGACACTGATATAAATCCAGTAGAAGTATGCCAGTAGCACACTCACACAACATCAGTGCAGGGTACATCTTGTTAGTCATATATCAGCATCATCAGCCCCCTTTTTCCCATTTTTCTACATGGGGTCGGGGTATCATGTTAACTGTCACCAACTCTCTCGATTCAGTGCCACACTCCTGCATTCTTCAACACTCATGACTGACTGTCACAGATCTTCTTTCTCACAGTCCATCCACCTCTTTGCTGGATGTCCTCACTTCCTTTTACCTACTTCCTGTCTGTCCCAAGTCTTCCTCAACACATTGTCCTCTATTTTTATACACATGTACCCAAACCACCGTAATCTGTTCTCTTTGATCTTTTCTGCAATTGGAGATACCTTGGCTTGTGCTCTTATGTCCTTATTTCTTTGTCAGTCCCACAGTGTGCATCCTACCACCTTTCTCAGGCACTTAATTTCTATCACCTCTAGCTTCTTCAACTGTTCTGCCTTTACTGCCAAGGTTTCTGTACCTTACAGTAGTTCTGGTCGCACCACTGTCTTGTACGCCTTACGTTTCAGCTTCTTTGCCATTCTTCTGTCGTGGACTACACCTGATACTTTATGCCAGTTGGCTGCTGCCCCTCTGATTCTAGTTTTGACCTCTTCATTCAGACTACCCTTCTCCTCAACTACCCCTCCCAGATATTTGAAGTTGTTTACCTGTTCCACTATCTTTCCTTCTATCTTTATTCTCACCTTCTTCTGATTTCCCCAATTTGCTGCCATTACCACCGTCTTATCTGTGCTTAGTTTCATCCCATGTGCCGTCAGATTTGCATTCCATTCTCCTATCCATTGCTAAAGTTCTAGCTTAGAGTGAGCCTGTACTGCCACATCATCTGTATACAGCAGTTTTGTTGATCCATCCCCTCCAACCTCTTTGCTAATGGAGTCCATCACCAGTATGAACAGCAGTGGGCTCAGAGCTGAACCCTGATGTGCACCCACTCCCACTGGGAACCCCTCTGTGAGGCTGAACACTGTTTGTTCTTGAGTCATTGGGTCCTTGTACATAGCCTGCTCTAATTCTACCAATGTTTCTGGGACTTCAAACCACCGCAGTACTGCCCAGATCAGCTTTCTTGGGACCTTGTCATAATCTTTCTCCAAGTCTAGGAATGCCCAGTTTGACTCTCTCCTCATCTCAAGCTTCTTCTCAAGTATCTGTCTCAATGAAAAGATCGGGTCAATTGTGCTGCATCCTGATCTGAATCCAAGCTGCTCATCTCCCATATTACATTCTACTACTCTGCGTATCCATTTATCTATCACCCTCTCCAGAACTTTAATGTAATGTAATAGGAGATTTATGCCTCTGTACTGCCCAGAGTTGTGGATATCCCCTTTATTCTTGTACACTGGCATGAGTATGCTTATTCTCCAGTCATCTGGGATATGCCTTTCTCTCCACACTGATAATAGTACCCTCAGGAGTTATTTCTCCCCTATCTCACCCAGCATCTTTATCATATCTGCTGTTACCTCATCTGAGCCAGCTGCTTTCCCTGACTTCATATTTCTTAGTGCTGTTCTTACCTCTTCTGTAGTGGGCTCCTTTTCTTCTCTCATTGTAGGCTGTTTCTGGGGCAGTACAGCTTCTTTGGTGTTTTCTTCATTCAGAAGCTGCTGGAAATATTCCTTCCATCTGCCTTTGATGTTGTCTGGACTGGTGAGCAGGTTGTTGCTGGCATCCCTTTTGAAGGGTGACTGACTATCTTCTTTATCTTCTGTCTTTGCCTTTCAACCTGATATAGTTTCTTTCTGCCCCTTACTGAGTCACTTTAAAGAAGTTGGTACAGTGCCTCTGATGCCCTATTCTTTGCTATTGCAACTTTTTTCTTAACTTCTTTGTTAGCTAACCAGTAGTCCTTCCTAGCCTGGTCAGTCTTTTTTATCTCCCACTTCTTCCTGCACTCCTTCTTTCTTTTGTCTTTTGGTGACTTCCTGGACTTCTGCATTCCAACACCAGCTTTCCTTATGTACCTTATTTCCATACCTGACTCGACCACATATCTTTTCTGTAGTCCTAACACATGCTGTTTTTAGGTGCTGCCATTCTTTTTTCAACTCCACCTATTTCCTCCTCTTCTTGGAGTGCTAGAGTCCTGAGTAATTTATACTGTTGTATTTTCTCTCCAGTCAACTTCCAGGTCTTCAGCCTTAGAGCCTTCTCTGACCACTGCTTGCAGCTGATTGTGCCAACCAGTGGTTTATGCTGTGGGTCAATTTATTCACTGGTGATGACTTTGCAATCATGGATTCTACCCCACTGCCTTTTCCTTACTAGGAGGAAGTCTACCCGAGTTGCATGTTGACTACTCTTGTTCTTGGGACTGCCTCTCTTTCTGAACCATGTTTTGAATACTATCAAGTCATTTGCCAGACAAAAGTTTTCTCCTTCTTTATTCCTGTAACCCCACCCATGTGGACCCAGGCAGTCCTAATATTCTGTTCTGTCTGTCCTAATATGTGCATTCAAGTCACCCATTATCAATTCATGTTGTCCTGCTTTATCTAGTAGGTCCTGCAACTGCTGCCTGAGTGCACTCTTTTCCTCACTATCACAACACTGCTGTGATGCATAGGCTGAGATTATGAATAATACCCTATCATTACACTGGAGTCTGACTGCCATGAGTCTGTCATTAATTCTGATGATATCCCTTACTGCCTTCTGAAGCCTCTTTCTCACCACAACCCCTATACCATTTCTAGCCTGCTGTCCACCTGAGTAGTAGACTCTGAATCTCAAGCTAAGTGGCTTTGCTGCACTGCCCTTTCATCTCATCTCTTAGATACATAGGATGTCCAGCCTCCTCCATATCATCCACTTCCAAGCTGCATCCTGTCAGTGAACCTACATTAAGCATAGTTATTCTGTTGGTTGGTTTTATTTCCAGCTTTTGCTCAACAGCACTATCCCAGGTAACCCAGAATGGGCAACTAGTAGCTTATTGAGCTAGGGCTGCTGGGGCACACCTCTTCCACCATTAGCAAGGGTGTCAGAGTAGGCCAGGTCCTCAACCAACTTATCACCAGTAACTACCCATGCCCATTCTTTTGGCAACATTTGCCAACATGGCCAAATCACCTAGAGCCATATTTTACACTGAGTCACTAGCCCTGTCACAGCACACTGCACACCACAATAGATGCCCAAAATGGCTGGTCTGTACAACTCTTTCCCCTATAGGGCACCATGTAGAGTATGTGCTGCTGTCCACAGCCCCATTCATTGGTGAGTTTGGGATGGCAATACTCAGCAGCATGTTTTTCGGACATGGGATGGCAATACTCAGCAGCATGTTTTTCGGACATGGGAGAAACCCCACAGAGAGAATATGCAAACTCCAAACAGGCATTGTTCGGAGGTCAGGATCAAATCTTGAACCTTGTGCATGGAAGGCAAAGACCTTAACCATGA
Organism: Protopterus annectens; assembly: GCF_019279795.1. Taxonomy (NCBI): domain Eukaryota; kingdom Metazoa; phylum Chordata; order Ceratodontiformes; family Protopteridae; genus Protopterus; species Protopterus annectens. The sequence goes on from NC_056728.1 coordinate 284,681,311, forward strand.
AGCCATCTAGTCTCTCTTGTTAGTCATATATGTAACCCTGAAATGTATGCGTCCCCTCTACTGATGTACCTAGAGTTGTCACAATTTGCCCCATACCATTCAAGGTTGACAGCTTTACAGGTATGTACGTGCTACTGTAGCTATAGGCCTCAGGTATATGTAAAGTGATGGCAGACCTGTAGAGTATTGAGCAGTACTGTTGTGAAAAATATAGCCTATACAGTTGGTAATGGACTGTTTTTGTCTCCCACCACCCCTTATCTGCATCACTAATTATTATTCATATACTATGGGTATTTTGTTCTTAAAACCTAATGTTGGGTCTTGTGTTGTATTACTATTCATATATTTCAGTGGTTGAATACTAACATACCCTGTTCAAATCCCACTGTTGGTGGCCTGTTTGCCATAAGTTACAACATTTATGCATGTGCTCCATTTGCTATGCAATTTTTTTAATTCTATTGTTCTGGGTTAGTTGGAACACCCATGCAAGCTGTTATAACTAATATTGAAATGTTTCTTTCATGACTACCCAATACACTTTGACAAACCTCAACACCATAGCATGTTTGGGTAGGCAGATCCCAGCATATCCACCTCTCCTGCCTCATCTGGCCGAGGCACCAGGTCCCACCAGATCTGGGATCCAACCTGGAGCTGCCACTTCTGCTGATCCTGTACTGGTAGAACCACCTTAGGAGAAGGAGCCTGTACCGCCTGGGCACAGGCTCAGAGGGGACCCTGTTACCTCACACCAGTTCCGAGGTATGGTGCACAGGGTCATCCAGTGGGATTTGGATGACTGCCTGTGCCAGATCGAGGGCAGACAGGTGCACCTCAAGGGGCAGGCTGTCCCTGTCATCCAGCCCCCAGCACAGCCACCTTTGGGGCCATGAAGGGGCAGTGGTGACTGTGCATGGGTGGGAACCTCAGTCCCACTGTTTCCATCTGGGGGCATGTGGTCCTCTGATTCCCAAACACCCTCCCCATCCAAGGTGTTTACCTCCCTCATGTGTCATACACTGCCCCTGTCTGCTCTTGTCTGTCTTGTCTGTCTGCAAAAGCAACCTTTCCTACCAAACTTACATCCACAAACTTGCCTACTACCCTTCCCCAACATCCCACTCTCACCTTAAAAAAAGGGTCATCTGCCCCCCCCCCAAAAAATCTTGTCCCCTACATAGCTCTCCATTTCGCCCCGATGTACACTGACATTAATCAATTTCCACATGAATTGCTGAACAAATTTATATTGCCCACACCCTTCCCTGTGGGGTACGAGGCTCTTAATTCCAAATTGTCCACATCATGCACAGCTGTTGCTGCACAAGAAATGGAAAGCTATGGTCCTTTCTTGCACCCATCCTGCATCCCCCTCCTTGCCCCCATTTCACCACTTTCCTATCACTCCTTTTTTCTTTTCTTGTTTTGAAAATAGTGCAGGTTTAAGTGGGGATAAGTGCCGCTAAGCGAAGCTAAGGGGATCTAAACGCATCTTGGCATCACTTAGTGTCACACAAACCCATGCAAATCTGCTTAAAACTGCTTTAATCACTCTATCTCATTCAGCCACTGTTCTGGTCAGCAACAAAATAACCAGCCTTGGGGAGTCTCAAACCCAGGAACCTGTACACAAGAGTCAGAACAACACACCACTACACCAAATCAGATGTGGTAAGTTCATAGGTTCATAGGTTCATAGGTTCATACTAGGCTATCTGCCCGAGGGCATTTATAAGCCTAGCCCATTGTTTTGTGGCTTACGCCACCCCTTTAGTATGGGGAACTATACCCATTATTTTGCTGTGCCTCTGTCGAGCAGTGACACTGAGGTAATTCCTGGGGTATATCTGCGATCTCCCATCCATTGGTCAAGATTTCTCTTGAACAAGGCCAGCGAGGTGCTCTGCCTCACATGTACCGGGATTTTGTTCCACAGCATAGGGAGTCTTTGGGTGATGAATCTATCCCTCCAGCACGTCCTATTAATAGCCGTGTCGAGGTTTAAGTCTCCCGCCTTGTGGCTCTGATGGATCTAGATTTTTGAGGTGAAGCATATTCATCAAATCTGGGTTTGACATGGCCTTGTATGTTAGGCAAAGGTCACCTCTGAGCAAGCGACTGAATAGAGCTGGAGTTCTTTCAGTCGGGCAGCATAGGACAGATTTTTGAGACCCTTTATCCTTTTGGTGAGGAACTTTTGTGGCCTCTCCAGCTGCTGCAAGTGTCGGGTCAGATACATTCCGAATGGGGCATTGTACTCAATCATTGGTCTGATGAGTGATGAGTAAAGGAGACTATGACCTCCCTTGATCTAGATGAGAATCCCTTCATGATAAGGTGGGCAATGTAGAAGGACTTCCTAACTACTTTAGCTACATGGGTGTCGAATGACAGACTACTATCAACCTGGGTCCCCAGGTCCCTGATAACTTCTTCTGTGCTCAGTGGATTGCCACCTATTTGGTAGCTAGGGGTAACCTTGTTTTTCCCGAAGGGTATGACTATGCATTTTTGGCATTTAACTTTAGGCCGTGGCTCTGGCACCAGTTATCCGCTTCTGTGAGACCCTTCTGAAGGATATCTGTGTCAGATGTGTTTTCTACTATGGCCCAGTTTGCAGTCATCTGCAAACTTTGTCAGCCATAACCCTCCTGTGTTTGCTTGTACTTCGAAAAGTAGATGCCAAACAAGAGTGGGCCCAGGACTGAGCCCTGTGGGACACCACTTGTGACAGGCTTTGAGTCTGACATGGCGCCAGCAACTCTGACCCTGTGGGTTCTGTCACTCAGCCAGTTTGCAACCCATCTTGTGATGTATGGGTTAACATTTAAGCTGATGAGTTTTTCAATGATACCCAAGTGGGTATTGTATCAAGCCTTAGCCAGATCGAGGTAGGCTGCATGGACTGCCTTTCCCTCATCAATGGCTTTGGTGACTGTTTCAAAAGTCAACCAAGTTTAAAAGGCATGATCTGCCTTTGACAAAGCCAAACTGGGTTGGATCCAAAGTCTGCAAATTCCCTATGTCTTTATTTATGAGGTCCATTATGATCCTCTCCATGGCTTTGCAGATAAGGCTTGTCAAGCTAATGGGCGGTAATTTCAGGGTCTGTGGAGGCACCGCCTTTGTGAAGTGGGACCACAGTTGCAGTGCCACTCCTGTGCGTATCCAGAGGTAAGACTTTGATTAAACAGCTGTCCTAGCTGTGGGTTTAATTCCTCATTGAGTTCAGGAGCACACAGCCGGGGACACCATCGGGTCCCATGGATGCTGTGTTTTTGCTTTGGAGAGCAGTTCTCACTTGGGCACTGGAGATGTTTGGGGGCTGCACTCATTTGGTATAGATATCTCTCCTTTTGGGGAGAAGTTTGCACTGAACCTGTCAGCCAGTATGTTGGCAATGTCTGTAGGATCAGTAATCTTCACATCATTTTGAACTAGTTCTGAGCATATCTGGGAGTTTCCTCCTAGGTTTCTAACATAGCTAAAGAAGGCCTTATGATTGTCTTTTGAGTCTTTAGCTATTTTTCTCTCGAAATTTGCTTTGGATGATTTTATGAGAGCTCTTAGTTTTTTACTTATAGTGATCAAGGGTGTCTTACCTTTTAAGGATTTTGCTCTATCTTGTAGTAGCTTCCTCCTTTTGTTGTAGAGTTTGTTTATGGCTGGGGTCCACCAGACTGGACGCTTGCCTTTGGTACAAAGAGTCTTTGTTTTGCTTGGGATTGCCTTATCCATGCAGTCCTGCAGTTAGGAATGCTTTTGTAAATATATCAAGCAGTACAATCATGCAACATTAGGGAAAAAAAAGACAGCATTGACAAGTCTCGAACCCAAGACCCTATACACTAGAATCAGAGCAATACACCACTACACTAGATTAAAGGAAATAATTAGTAATGCTTTTGTAAATATATCATGGAGTACAGTCATGTAACATTAGGGAAAAAAAAAACACATCATTGCCAACTCTCAAATCCAGGACTCTGCTCTAGAGTCAGAGCAATGCACCACTATGCCAAATCTGCTGTAGAGAAGTTGCAATGCCTTTGCAACTATATCATGCAGTACAGTCATGTAATGATAGGGGAAAAAACACTGCCAAATATTGCAACCAAGACCTTATCAAGTACAATATAGTGCATTATACCAGTAGGTCAACAGAGCTCAAGATCAAGTAGGGCCGGATTCACGATGGCTTGCACGGAGTCTAAGAGTAGTGTAAGACTCCATGCAGCCAACATGTCTGCCGAGCAATCCAGGAACAGCCGGCAGGGGTGTGCAAGAGAGCTCCTAAAACGACTCTTGCACGGACACGGTTAGTCTATGCAAATTACCTCATTTGCTGCTAAAAGCTATGCAAATGAGGTAAAATTTTGATCCAGGAAACACTAACCTGTCAGAGTAAGAGTAGTGTTATTTGCAGAAATGTACACGGTTGGCAACTGAGTACCGTTCTGCAGATAGCAAAACGGAGCCATGACAGCTCCAAATAAAGGATGTATCCAGCTGATGAAGCATGCCAATAGCTAAATATATGGCCATTGGCATTTTTATGTGTTGCAAAATAATAAAAATATTTTTTTTCCCCTCGATCTCCGATGTTTAAACGTAGCGCAGTGCCACGGAAACGTGCAGCGCACTAAAAAATCAGAAAATCAAGAATTTAAAAGCCACAAATATGATTTAATTCAAAATATTCATCTGCCATGCAAGTGAACGGCAGGCTGAAGACATTTGGCTAGGCTTACAATGGCTTGCAAGGGCAGTTAGCCTAGTACTAACCTATGAACCTATGAACCTATGAACATGGGTACTGAGTAGTGGTTGCTAAGGGGGGAAGCTCAGTCTGAGAGATGTAAACAAGCATTAGTAGACAATCCTATGCAAATAAGGATAAGGATAGTGAATCCCAATATTTCCTGCTATGTGACCCATGTCCCTAGAGTGTAAGAGTAGGATAAGGGGAGGAACAGAGTAGAAGATGGGTGACATCATGAGGGGTATGTATCAAAAAGACTGTAAGCTTATTGGAGCAGAGTGGCATGTGTTTGCTGTGAGTTTCTCAGGACTAGGAGAGGTGTGTCTACGGTTTTCTAAACTGAAACCCAGAAACTGAAGGTGTACGCCGTGGCTATCACTAAACTTTCTTGCAAAGCTGCTTACACTGTGTGCATGCGTGTGTGCGCGTGTGCGTGCATATAAACCCGTCTAAGCCTGTGTGCACGGGTGTGCACCCGTGTAAGCCTGTGTTAGGCCGTCTAAGCTGTTATACACAAATGTGCACCCGCCTAAGCCTGGGTAAGCTTGTGTAAGCCTGTGCGCACACGTTTGCGCTCGTGTGCGCGTGTTTGCGCTTGTTTGCGTGGTGCTGCCCCCTGTGGAAACAGAAAGGGAAAAGGAAGGAAAAGAAGTAGTAGGAAGTTAACCAAGGAGAACTAGCAGAGCTGCCAGGTGAAATCAATCAGAATCAGCCAATTACACAGGCAGTACAGTAGCCCATCCCAGCCCAGCACTTAAAACTCTGCAAACAACATTCCCCCATGTTTTTCTCAGAAACACTGCAACACTGCAGTCAACAAAGAGAAGCGAAAACTTAAAAAGCTTAAACTGAGACATAAAAATGTTAGGGGCTGCCATTGCTGTTATAAGACAACATGTGCAAGATGCTGAGGGTGGTGCCATTGTGAATGCTGCTGAGCAACCCACAGTGAGGAGATGGAGAAGAGTGTACAGACCCAGGGTAACCTACCAGGGGCTACATGAGCTGGAGATAGTGGAGCACTATAGAGTGGACAGAGAACTCCTGCAGCAAATTGTTGAGCTGTGCAGGCCACGCCTCACACACAGAACCAACAGAGGGTAACCCATCCCAGTGGAAACCAAGGTATGTGTTAGCCTAAGAATACTAGCAACAGGTACCTTCCAGGGACCAACTGGTGATATGATGGGGATTTCACAGGCATCAGCATCCAGGGTACTGCACCAGTTCCTGAATGCCATGTCAGCACATGCCGGTGATCATGTATATTTCTCCAATTCCCATGAGATATTGTCCAGCAATATGTGTCTCTTCCAGCAAATAGCAGAATACCCTGAGGTAGTGGGTGCAATTGACTGCACGCACATACACATCAAAGCACCAGCCGGTGAGCGGGGTAGGGCCTACATCAACCGCAAGGGCTTCCCCTCCATCAACTGCCAGGTCATGTGCAATGCCCAGGGCATAATACTGAATGTGTGTGCTGGCTGCCCTGGAAGCTACCACGATTCCCATATCTGGCATCTGACGCAGCTGTACCAGATATTTGCCAATGGGGACATCCCTGACAGTCACCTAGTGGGGAATGCTGGATACGCACTGGAACTGTGGCTGATGACACCCATCAGAAATGGACACACACCTGAACAAGAACTACATAATGAGGCACACGCACAAACACGAAATGTAATCGAGCGTGTGTTTGGGATGCTCAAGTCATGGTTCCGGTGCCTGGACACATGCGGTGGAGCCTTGCAGTACTCACCAACTACATGTAGCCAAATTGTCATGGTATGTGCCATGCTACACAATATGATCCTGTGAAAACAGCTGCAGCAGGAACAGCATGGGGCAGGGCCAAACACCCCCGACCATTGTCAAGGCCTACACAGGCACAGCGTGACTCGGAGGAGGAACAACCTGAGCCTGCCCCAGTAGGCAGAAGGAGGCATGCCCAGTATGCCTTGGCCTTGGCAAAGACGCAATGCATAGCATATACACTGTCTCAGTAGGAACCCTGGAAATGATACCTCGCACATAAAATAAAAGGGATGCCTAACTTGACACTACCTGTTTCCAAACATGTATAGGGGGTGTAGTATGTGCATCCAATATAGGCAGCCATGCAGCACCACCTGAGGCATGATTGCCATGTTTTAAGCAATATAAAGCAGTGCTAAGCAGCTGTTACCAATATCTAGTATATATAAACAAAATTGCTTGTGCAATTTTGGCCAAGGTCGGCCAAAGTTGAACAAAGTCAGTTAAACATGCTCATAACTGCTTTACTGTTCCTTAAGCAGTCTGGTCTGGCCAGCATGAAAATAAAAAGCAGTGACAGGGCTTGAACCCAGGACACTATGCACTATAGTCACAGTACTGAACCACTAAGCCATGATAGCATTACAGAAACACAGACACAGCAGGGCAATTGTACACTAATGCAAACACAAAGCAATGCTGTATCATGACCCTAATGAGGCAAATGGGTAACCTCACCCACATGTCTATGCAGACAGAGAACATCAGGCCAGGCATTGTGATGTGGGATGTGTAGGCTATGAAGTTGCAATCTAATATATGTGACAATGGACGCTAAGATCTCTAGTACAGTATTATGCCCCAAGCCAGTACAATAGGCATAGCAGTGCAGGCACAGCAAATGTGTATAAGTGTCAGTTGAAACCCACATCCTATGTACATCCACAGTAACAATCCGGTGTGCCCACGGGTAGAAATGTACAAAGAATAGCTGTCCCCCCTTTATGTAGAAATGTTGATAAGTCTATGCAAAGTGTCTCATGGAAGCCCTGCAGGCACAGCATGATCCCTGTTGATCTATGACACAAAGGTGAGGCCTGCTGTAAAAATACACCTTGATTTACCATACACATATAGTATAAATGTGTATACTGTGCGTGCTCACACACTCCAACAAATGTAGTGGATTTCATTCAGTATCACACTGAAAGGTCATACTGGGCATGCTCACACACTTAAAGAAATGAAGCAAATGTCAGGCAGGAACATACTGAAAGGTCCTACTGGGCATGCTCACACACTTAGGCTAAATACGGATGTGATAATAAGGGATCCATGGAGAAATGTGTATAGTCATCTCTACTTCCAGAAACACATTCACAAAGTGGTCTGAAATTCCTGCTATGTATACACAAAAACTGCCAAGGTCTGTGCATGTAGGTCATAGGAAGTTGCCACTACTCAGCAGTCATCAGACCTGTCAGAGAGTACCACAACACACCTGCAATGAATCTGACTAGGCACATTCAGCAGCGAAGTACCTTAACAAGAGGATTACTGGCCTCAAATAGTTGCCCCATGCAACAAGAATGAATGTAACACAATATGTACTCTGTTGCATACTGTCTACGTAGGAGATCTCTGCCCAACAGACAGGTCCAAGTCATGGTTACACTCAGATCTGTTCTGAGTCACAGCTCAATGGCACTCAATGTACAGAGCCTACTGATATTGGCAACATCCTGGCAGATAGGATCAGTGTTAACTTTACCCCCCCTCTCACCCATGAAAGAGCACATGTCTATAATGGAAGACTGCAAAGTTGCTGTTATCATGGCTGCACAGGTAAACAACACTCTCCGAAGCCAGTATCACAGCAGCCATGGGACTAGATAACTTCACTTCCCAGGCTGTGTAGTATCTACTTCCCCGAAGTAAACATTAACATGGAATGTCTGTGGCTACTGAAGTTTCCAGAGGACTGCAAACTAGGAGCCATCATTGTAAACACTAAAGATGTGGACATCATACAAAAGGGCCTCACTGAGACAGATGGCTGTTGTCCAAGCCATGTGCTGTAGCTCAATGCCAAAAGGTGGATTATCATCACCTTTGTTAAAATCTCTGTAGCCAGGAACTATAGCATAGGTGGTAGTATACCTCACACTGTAAGGGTGACAAGAGACCCTGGGTCACAGGTGGACAGTGGATACAACTGTGATACGCACATTCCCACAGTAGTTCAGAAACTCTCTTATGTGGCAAACCTCATCACAAAATGTGTCTCATGCAGAATAAAAGAGGACAGTGTTCCCCCCTACTCACCACTCACTAGAAATATAAAAGAGTACAACACCACTGTTGCTATGTACCTCACAAGACAACTACAACAACTGGAAAGCCAGCAGCAATACCTCACAAAGAGCATTAGTGGCCTGAAATACATGCCATACACAGGCCATCGCAAAATGCCCCATCCGTACACCCCTTGCATATCACCTACTCAGAGGTGTTCACTACCTAACATGCAAATCTATGTCAAACATAGAGCTGCTGGATATGATCCACGTAAACCACTCACAATCACTCTGACCTTTGGACTCAAAACCACGAGTGAAATACAAAAGGAAGGGGTGTAGCCATTTACCTTATGGATATCCACACCTTCAGGTTACTGGCACAGCATGAGGCCTTGGAGGCCATGCAAGTGCAACTAATATTGAGCAAAGCTGCCCATCAGATTGTAGCCTGCTACAGATCACATACCTTGTCTCAGGAACCTCACACAGTATTCCGGAGAACAATGGCAAATATAAAGGTCCTATCAAACACCATTATATGAGGAGATTACAACTACCCAAACATAGAGTGCATGAATTACTCGTATAGAATGTCCTTTGCCCAATGTGTCCTACAGTTACAAAACTCCAACACCCTGGAACAGCTGGCAGCACACCCACTACAGGTGACAACATACTGGACATGATCATCACTAACATGGTGTATCAGTGTTCCACAATAGAGATAAACCTCTCACTGGGAATATCAGATCCTGAAGTAATCACATTGGATATCCACATCCCAACCCCACACCCAGTCAATGAAACCACTGTGAAGACATCTGCAAAAGCAAACTGCACACTTCCCAAGACCAAAGTTGAAAGTTCCGAAGACCTCTTGCTATAGGATAATGGTATGCAATCTGCAGAAACATTTACAAGTGCATCCTATGAACATCTACAGAGATGTATGGAATGAGACATCACAAATAAAACCAAGATGCACTCCTCCAAAAATAGGACAACAAGCAGGTGTTTGTTGTCCATAAATAAGCTAGACAAGAGAAGGAGGAAATGAACACATGATAGATCCAACTTCACTAAAGGAAAGGCATCACTGATCATTATCATGAAGAAACAATGATCGCTCATAAAATAATCCAAGGATGGTTTCTAATGAAAAATAGCTAAGGAATGTAAGAATGACAACCAAAAAGCCTTCGGTCGCTATACCAGACATGTAGGTGTCAACTTCCAAATATGCTGTCAGCTACTGAAAAAAAGGAATGAAATACACCAAACCAACTTTCATTGCCCACATCCAGGGGTACAAGTTCAGTGTAAACTCCCCCCATCACCCCCAAAAGGACCTGTGTCCATCACAGAAGGATGCAGAGACCCAGATGTCATGGACATGCAGGTAAAGATAGTCCTCACCAAAGTTAAGAACATAGCAGCAATGTGACTGTATGTTGTCCCAGGCTGCGTCTTACACTAGGCCCATAAGGAACTACCCACTCACCTACATTCACTGTCCAGACTCAACCGTACCACAGGCTATGTACCCAAGGAATGGTATACACTAACAGTCATCTAGCTCCACAAAGGGTGTGCCAAAACAGAACCTGGAAACCATTGCCCAATATATCTACTCAGACGGGTCCATAGAGCTATTGAGCCAATTGTCATGGAGCCCATACACTGAGGCATTGGAGATCTCCAGACACTGGACTCTGCACAACTTTGCCTTGTTAAAGGCAGAGCCTGGCTCCCAAACCTAGTTGAGTTATTTAAAACAGTTGCCATGAACATAGATGGAGTTGAAAGTAGTCCACACAACACACCTGGACCTCACTAAGGACTTACTACACCATTCCCCACTCTGTCATCATGGACAAGTGTACCAGCTTGAACGTTAACAGCTATGTCAGAGGATGGGTGGCCAAGTGGCTCACAGATCAATTACACATGTTCATAGTTGCGGGTACCATGTCCAACTCTAAGCCAGTCACAAATGGCATCACACAGGTCTTGGTCCTGGGACCCCACCTGTTCAGTAGATACTGCTCAGAGGTACAGGTGTATGACTGAACATGTTTACAGATGAATGATAACTGTGGTCCATAATCGACTGTACAGCTGACACAGACATCCTCCAGAAGTGTCTTACAGAGACAGATACCTGGTGTCAAAACAATGCCCTCAAGCTGAATGGCAAAGAATGCATAGTCATCCCCTTTGGGTAAAACAGAGTGCACATAAATTACCACATAGGTGGTAATCCAGCATGTACGGAGAAAGTCATTATGGCCCTGGGGACACAGGTAGATAGTAAACTCACCTTTGATGATCACATGCCCAAAGTGTTCAGAAATTCCTTCAATGTAGCCCATGTAATGTCACCTAATGTAACCCACTTTGTATAGTCTGATGATGTCACCATCCTACAAATATACCTGTGGAAAGTATAATTCCCAGTAATGTGTATCATGCATCATGTTAATATGTACTCCTCTAATATCATGAAGTCATTACATAGGGGTTTGAATCCTGCCCTAGACAACTGTGTTTGTGTGTGTTCTCCTTGGGAAGGAGCAACCTTTTAGGAGAGTAGTGAAACACCTCAAAAGTGGTAAACTAACCTTTGTCAAGTCTGATGATGTCACCATCCTACAAATATACCTGTGGAAAAGTAGACTCCCAGTAATGTGTATAGCACATTGTGTTAATGCATACTCCTTTAGTATCATGAAGTAGTCCGGTAGGGGTTTGAATCCTGCAGTGGACAAAGTGTGTTCTCTTTTGGAAAGAGCAACCTTTTAGGAGAGTAGTGAAACACCTCAAAAGTGGCAAACTAACCTTTGTCAAGTCTGATGATGTCACCATCCTACAAAAACAACTGTGGAAAAGAAAGCCCCCAGTAATGTGTATCTCACGGCATGTTAATACTTACTCTTCAAGTATCGTAAAGTAGTTAGGTAGGGGTTTTAATCCTGCACTTTGTGGGTGAGTGTGCTGTATGTGTGTGACATGGTTGATCAATGTGTTGTGGGTTTTGCTTTTACTACTTTAAGACATATCAGCATGCATTGCACATGTGAGCTAGCTGTGTGGCAAATACATATACGTACATGTTACCTCAATGATTGCATGTGTGGGAACCCTGCTTTCTCCAAGAACACAGCTGTCATCCTTGCCAGACTGTGCTGCTGCTTCCCAGACCTTAGGTCACATCTGTATGCTTGTGACAAGCCCAGCCACTGCAGTGATTCCTGGCCTAGGTCATGTGTGTCACACAAAGTCATTATGGTTCCTATTGGAATATGTGTGTGAGGGTCTATGGCTGAGGTATATGTCAGACCTGTTCAAACGCAACAAAGTCTGTCAATGATGACTATTCATAACAGGTGTTGAACAACCTTTGTGGATATGCATGCAGACCCCTTATTGCTTATGTGATCCACCGAGGGATCTGAACATACCTTTGGAAATGTGATTAACAAAGGACAGATGATGTAACACTTGGTTGCATGTACACATTGGTACCTGTTCATCATGTTGTTGGCTACTACCTATGTGGTACTGTGGGGATAATATGTTCCGTAAAGGTGGATGACTATGCTTAGTTTGGCTTGTAGCTTTCCAGCATGGGTTTGACAACAGGCATCTGTCTGTATGATACCCTTGTGCATGATGTGTGTGTCATCTGGAGAATGCATTATAGGCCACAGTATGCATTACCAGACGTGGACGGACATATCCCTACTGTGATTGCTTGTACCTAAGAGAGCTATATGCCAAACAGGAGTGGTGTCAGTAATGGGTGCAGGTGAATACCAGTGGTTACTGGCATAGTATAGTACCTGAAGGATCCAAATGTTGCTGTGTGTCCTACATCTGTGTGTCGGTTGTCAAGACATCATCTAACGATTGGTTATGGTCAGGCTGTGGAAGTGATGTATACTGCCAAAATGCAAAACAATGACAGATAGTAACAGTATCACCCACAGCACAGTGTCAAACCGTGTCATACACACATGTGTAGTCAGGTTCCGAAATGTGTGTAGTACAATGCATACTGGCCACCAATAGAAACTATGGAGTGTTACTGTGTAATACAGAGCATGTCACCCTGGCCATGTGTCCACTATGCACGTACATGCAGACAGTGCACCTGCACCATGTTCACAACTGTACACCTGCAAATCTGTGCTACACACATCCCAAACATACTGTCCACTCTCTAACACATGCTGCCAATACTGCACACATCAGCCAAGTGGCACGTGGCCAGACAATACACAATTGGAACCAACACTGGAGTAAACAACACTACAGTGACAATCATAGCTTTAATGCATCATGCCTGCTCAGCTACACCTTCAAGGACATCATTACACTCTACTACTGACAACATGCTAACATTGCTATACTGCTGTAAAAGTCACGCTGTGCATCAGCACCATGGTAGCCTGTTCCTGCAGTAATGTTACAGATGACAGGAGGTGGCACAGGTTTCATCATATGCACAGGGTATGTTGTTGGTTTGCCAGAGGTGTACAGTGAGCCATCCAATCGACATGTATATGTGTGTGTTTGTGTGTGTGTGTGTGTGTGTGTGTGTGGGGGGTCAAGAATACTGGAATGGGCCAATGTTGATGTAATGTGTGTGGGTATGTGTTAGCCCCAGGTGTCTGGAGTATGTGTGTGTGTCTGCATGCACACAGTTCCACCATGTGGCTGCCATATATGGGTATTAGTGGGACAGCCACAGACTGTACCTGCGAGGCTTCACAGATCACCATCTCTGGCCACGGATACGGTACCTGTGCCTGGCAGGGGTGCTACTGACACTATTAGGTACTAAGCCAGACTGGGTACTATCCCCAGAGGTGGATGGATGTACACTAGGACGTTCTATGGACAGCCCACCGCCAACATTGCTGGGGCTGGTACTGACACTACGGGAACGGCTGTTGCTTGAGTGATGTCTGCGGCGACTGCCAGCTGCTGATGTTGCTGGCATATGTCCACGTCGACGACTCAACTGTCCCGCACTGTCCTGAGACATGGACATGACATTGCGGAGGTTATCTAATGTCTCTCCCCAACGTCTATCAGTGACCTCGATGTAATGATGGATGGCACCTGCTAGGTCATGGATACTGTCAATGTCAGCAGTGTTATGTGCCTTTTGTGCCCTTAGTCCTTGTCTGGTGTATCGTTCCATACGTGCCTGTGCCTCCATGACAGCCTGGAACATGCGTAACATTGTCAGACTTGTGGCATGTCTGCCAGTGGCATGATGAGCAGCAGTGCTCCTATGAGAATCCCTGGACATCTGCCTATGTGGTACCCTTCCAGACATCTGGATATGGCTGCTGTGTTGGGATGCATGTGCCATGGATACCACACTGTTCTGGCCAATGCCAACTGTATGCTGTCCCTCAGCTATGGGCATTGGTGATGGATGTATTGGCAGTATGACTGTTTGCAAGGATGGGGTGGACAGCTGTGTACTGTCGATTGGTGGCCCAGCGACAGACCCTGGCAAACATGCCTGTGCCTCAACACACCTATCATCAGTATCACTGTTTTGCTTGGTGAAATCAGTTTCCTTGCTGCAGTGAACCAGCCCAAGGTCAGTACCTGTGAGAGGGAGTCAGGATACACACTTTACGACCTGTACATGATGTCGGCACACATGCACACATGCACACATGACCACATGCACACATGCACACATGAACACTTGCACACATGCACACATGAGCACATGCACACATGAACACTTGCACACATGCACACATGAACACTTGCACACATGCACACTTGCACACTTGCACATAAATGCACTCATCACTAAAACACACACACACACACACACACACACACACACACACACACACACACACACACACACACACACCACCACCACCACCAGCAATCCAGAACATACTCAATAGTGGGTGAGGGTGGGGTACAGTATCACAAGGCAAACAGTTATATCACACGTGTCAGCATGCAGGACGAGTGTTTCACAACAGCATGCAGTGCGGGTGTTGACAGCCCTTGCCATTAACACTATATATGTCTTTGATGCATGTGTGTTGTTGTTCAGTGATTGGCCTCACTATAGAATGCACTGTGTACATGGACACAACAGTGCTGTGCAAGTATTATAAGCTCTGCAATGTTCTGTGCACCATCTCTCACAGGTATGCATACCATGGCTGGATGTGTATCTGTGTGTCACATAGATATCCATTTCTGAATAGAGCGTCTGTGTCTTCAGCAGATAATTGTGGACACAGGATTAGCACATGCATGTTATGTATACACACAGGATGAGTGGTGCATGTTAACCTGATGGAATACCATTGCTCAACATTTCCATTGTACAGTGGTTATGGTGAGTGTAGGACATATTGTGGACATGCCAGTGCCAGACATGACATGGCATGCTACAACACAACTGCAACATTAAACATCACACAGACACAGTGTGTGTCATGTGACCTATACACTCAATAGCATTACATGACATATATGTGTCACTTTGTACAAATGGTGATTGCTATGCATATTGTGTATAGGTGCCTATGTTTGCACACATACAACACTGAGGTGCATAGCAGGTAATGCTATGTGTAGTACTGTGGTCACCATAAATGGATGGTGTGTACTACCATGAGCCATCATTATGCAGCATCATGTGGTCACACAAGGCTACTAATGTGTGCCACACCGGCACATACCATGCTGTACCGGGAATGGAGTACCATGGCTACGTTCACCATTTCACAGCCAGTTGTTACATGGGTTTGTAAGGTGCACAATAGGGGGCATTGCCTACCATGAATGTGTAATGTGTCAAAGTGTGTCGCACAGACACATGTGAGGCATCTAGCCCTCAGGTATATTATGTGTGCTGTGTGGATGAAGTGTGGGATACTGTGGTGTGACCTTACAGCGGGCGTCTGAATACGCCATGTGTAGCATGTTAATGTGTACTGCGTATGACAGTGTTGTGTATGTTGTGTGTATGTGTATTGACTCTGCCTATCCAATGTCCACATCAGTGTTGCCACATATGTGTGGAATGCTCTGTGTATTGTATGTGTTATAGGCAGCTACCCATGTTACTGGGATGTGCATAGTCTCACAGCAAACATGCACAGCATGCATTATGCGTATGTGTGTTATGTGTACATGGCATACACCTTACCTATGACATGCACATTTAATTAGCAGTATTAAATGTATAACACACTCACTAGCATGGGTTGGCTGCCTTGCTGTCACACCAGAGGGACCTACAAGGATATGAGACACTTTGTCAGTGGCAACAACTGTTGCATTGCTACTGTGTGTTTGCAATCATACAGTAGTACAACAGTTGACAGTCACAGGCATACAGATTGTATTCCTAATTATTACCATTGCACAACACTAGGCACCACATCATCTAACTAAACAGTACACATCTCACATAAACATGCTCTAACAATAGAGGTAACAGTAGTCTACAGCTATGCCATGTTACCTGCACGCTCCATGTCAGCTTGCTGGGTGACTCCGGCCTCCATGATGACACACGTTAGTTGTTGGGGTTGTTGTTGGCCAAGAGCCACCTGCCTCAGGAGCAGCTCCTCCACTCTGGTGGGGGGATGGATGGCTACCCCCCCACCTGTGGCAAGCTGCTGTCTGCGGATATCAGAAGCACGCTGCCGGACATGTCTAATTAAATCACTGGAGTGATGGCATACCTGCTCATATGTCTGGTTATGGATGCCTATGTCATTTACCCGACGGACAGGCTCTTTCCATAGCGCAGTCTGCTTATGCTGGTCCTGGCTGGTTCTAGAGAACAGCAGGGCATACTGCTGCACCAGGCTGCATGTTATGACCTCTTCCTCCGCCGTGCTATAGGTGGGATTACGATGGTGGAACATAGCCCTGGAAGACAATGAAACAATATATGTGAGCAAGTCATGAGGCACACGTGTATTTCTTATGTACAGATATCAATTAACTGCCATATATGGCAACCTATTGGCTGTCAGAAGATACACACTTTCAAAACCACATGTCAGTACTCAACCCACAACTGCCTGACAGTGCCTGGCACACTCTATATATCAAACCACGTTTTGCACAGCAACGAACTTACAACAGTATTTAATACTATACAACAGTACATGGTACACTGTATGCGACAAAATGCACAACCTAGACACAGGAGGTATATATCATGCAAATGCATCATGAAAAGTGTAATCCATTGCAATGATTGTAAAGTCCAGTGACAGTATCACTGGTATACCATACTAGTCGTTGATGGCAGACCCCTGCCTAACATATGTGCACATTCGTGAATATAGGTGGCATACTGCTGTACTACACTATACATGTTGCTAGATAAACACCTATATCCTGTAACACACACATGACCGAAGCCACGGTACAGGCATACACACACACACACACACACACACACACACACACACACACACACACACACACACACACACATCAGACATACATATCAGACACATAGGTAAGGCAACACAGGTGACCTTTACCTGTGTACCTTACAGTACTGTGTGTCAGTAGTTATGAGACCGTATGCCTGAGGTATGTAATCTGTGAGGACTACAGGGAACACATGGAATAGTGGTTCCAAACAATGTGGACGTACACCATACTGTGCAGTTTAGGCATACAGCCTCAGGTAGTACTACAGTTCATACAGGGGTTGGATTCACCAGCAGTAACACTCAATAAGCATGCATGTACTGCTTTGGCCTACAATGGGCACCCCAGTTGACAACAAGGGACTATGTCAGAATGTATGGCATACTGCTTTTTCAGCCTAGCAATTGTATACACATCTTTTGCTGGGATCACAACTAGGACACATAATACCATGACAGAAACAGTTTCCCACTAAGCTATCACACATAAACCAAACTCTGACACATTCACAAACACATTCACCATCACACTCAGTCAAGCTCACATAGTAATTATTGCAACTAGGGCCTATAGAAGCCTAGCCATATGCTACCCTGGCCTTTGACACACAGGTCATTGCATTTCACGTGGCACTGTCAAGCAGAGACACAGAGGTGATTGCCTGGATGTATTCACTATCTCCCATACAATCTTCATGAATATTTATGACAACTGCTAATTAGGAGCTTTGATTGCTATGGATAGTTGGTTTGTTACGGAGTATGGGATGTCTCTGAGATGGGAATCTATCCCTCCAGCATGTGCTGTTTAATGTGGTCAGAAGGTTTGGGTCCCTAGAGCGTGTAGCATGTAGAGATTGTGATCTGTTTACATGCAGCATGTCCAACAGCTCTGTTTTTTACATAGCTTAGTATGTTAGGCAGAGGTCACCTCTGGGTAGGCGGTATGCGACACAGTGTAGTTGTGGATTTGTGAGATAGTCTGCATAGGGCATCTGTTTGAGGCTGGTATTACTCTTTGTGAGGTATGTCTTTCTCGTTACCAGTTGCTGTGGATGTCTTGTGAGGTACATACCACATGGGGCATTATACTCTATAATGGGCTTTATGTGTGATGAGTTGAGGGGAACACTGACCTATATTTCCCTGGATGACACACCTTTTGTGATGAGGTGTGGCAGGTAGACAGATTCCATGACTAGCGTGTCACTGTGATTATCGAAGGGGAGACTACAGTCCACCTGTGTCCCATGGTCTCTTATCACACTTTCGGTGTTAAGTAGACTACCACCTATGTGGTAGTTCATGGGTACGGAGGTTTTGCCAGAAGGGATGTCAATACAGTTTCAACATTGAGCTTGAGTCCATGGCTTTGTCACCAGCAATCTGTCGCAGTAAATATGACCCTCTCTCTCTCTCTCTCTCGCTATATATATATATATATATATATATATATATATATATATATATATATATATACATATCTATATATATATGTGTATATATATATATATATATATATATATATATATATATATATATATATATAAAAACACATAAATATGAACATACATTGGTGTACATATAGGTAGCCATATAGGCACATATACGGTCCACCTTTCATGGTGGGAATATCAATTATGAGAAGGTTGCGAGGTATACTGTTATGTACTAATGTTGCACAGTGTTGTGCGGAATGCATTGAAGGTGTTCTTAGCACATGTAGCTTTAGCAGGCCTCACTGGCTGCAACACTGCAAACCTGACAATTCATACCCACAGCCTTTAACCACCACATGTCATTTACCAGCACTGTATGCTGTCTTGTTTGCCACACACTACAACCTACATAGAAGTATGCACATAACAACCTTCAACAACATATATATGTCCACCCTTCACAAACAGTTGCAGTATGTCCCTTGCTCTATGCATATGTACAGATGCTAATATATCTGCCACACACAGATCTCTCCATATGTGTGTGCCATACACACACAAGTTCCACACTGTTGTAAGTCCATGGACCTCACAGCTGACCTGCTGGGCCTTGCTGCAACATGAACAGGTGTCACATGTGAGCACACAGTAATATCAGAGGGTGTATATATAGCTGCAAATGCTAGATTAGCATACTAGCCTGGTACAGCTATTGCCAATGCTAAGCTACACGTTAATATGACTGTCATGCATTTGTTACTCTGTCACATCCTTGTTTATGTAACTGTATGCACTACTCCCCCAAACAACCATTGTACACACTTCTGTACAGAACAGAGATAACATGGATCAGATGTTTGACTTTTAATGCTGAACTACATATATCACAGTCATATCCCACTGCACACACCTACCCACTGATTTCTCCATGGCAGTAGTTATGCAGGGCATCTGTGCATAGATACGTACCGCTGCCACATATGGATGATTCAAAGTATGTAGAGTACTCTTCAAAAACATATACTACATGCTAGTAAATACATAGCAGTTACATACCTTTACTTTGTATGGGTTTGTATTATTAAGTTCCATGTGTGTAGTAATACAATTTATTTGTATATATATATTTTTTTTTATTTTATTTTATTTTTTTTTTTTGCTGTTGCTGTGGCTGTTGGTGTTGTTGCTGGTATCTGTCTGTCTGTCTGTCTGTGTCTCTCTTTCTCGCTTTCTGGCTTTCTTGCTTGCTTGCTTTTTCACTCTCTCTCTCTCTCTCCGTGGCAGCAATGAAATGATTGCATGTGTGGACAGCGAGTACAGCCTGCTTTTAGAGGCATCTGCACATGTGCATGTGATGGCCTCTGCACCAATTGGTGGCCACCATTTGGTAATTGCATGCAGCCTGCTGTGTGGTAATTGCAGTACTCACTGTCATAGCAACCCAGAGCTATAAATTGCTAGGTCAGGTAGGCGTAGGCCTTTCAGCTTTCCAAAGTGGGGCCCATGCTTGTTTGCTGTGGACACTGCAGTGTAAGTTAGAAGGTTGGTATACTTCTTCTAAATGTTGCTTAGGGTGTAGCCAGTTATTTGTATGTTGTACTCAGACCTGAATGTTGCCTCTCCCAGTACACAGTTGACAGTGTAGAATTGTACTCTCCCCTAGAAAGGCTAACACAAGATACATGGGAGTATGGAGTTTCTTTACAACATCTATAATTAGCTGCCATACATATGTAGTTATTGAGATGTTTCCATTTGGCACATGAACTGTTTGGGTACATCTATACTGTGGATATTAATGTACTCACTTCTGCAGTGTTTGTGCTTTTTATTTTGTTGACATTATCACAGGATGCTCATGAAACTGGACAATTCCAGTACTGAGTATGCCTACCCACATCCCTGCTGTACCTTGAATACACTAGTATTTTGTACATTTGTATGGGGATTGTCCTGCTATGATACTTTGTGGGGGTTGTGAAGTGCTGCTGTAACAGTATTTACTGCTAGAATGTCTGGTTCTGTTATCACAGTCATGTAATGCAATTCCACAACAACTGCTGGTATAGTTCCACAGAACAGGTTTTGTGTTATGGCATTCCTACCTTTCCTTTATATTCTGATGCATGATATATATATTTCAGCAACATTTTGCTGTGTATCTACTGTGGCCTAGTGGTACTTCATGTACTCTTGTGTGCCCAAGATCTGGGGTTCGAGACTGGCAGTGGTGTTTTATTTTGCTGCTGAGCAGAACAAGGCCCCTCATATGCAGAGTGACTAAGGCACTTTTAAGCAGTTGTAAGTGGGTTTGCGTGATGCTTAGCAATACACACATGCGCACACTCATGGAAGTCCGCTAACTACTGCTTAAAAGTGCTTACTCCCGCTAACCCCCGCACAAATTTCTTTGAAAGAAAAGAAAATTGGGAGATAGGAAAGTGGTGAAAAAGAGGCACAAAGAGGGAAAACAGCTCGGGATGTGCATGATGGGTGTAGGGAAGGTCCTGTCTCTCCCAAGTCTTCCTCCCCAGATTGTCTTCTACTTTTGTACACATATACCCAAACCATCGTAATCTGTTCTCTTTGATCTTTTCTGCAATTGGAGATACCTTGGCTTGTGCTCTTATGTCCGTATTTCTTTGTTTATCCCACAGTGCGCATCCTACCACCTTTCTCAGGCACTTAATTTCCATCACCTCTAGCTTCTTCAACTGTTCTGCCTTTACTGCCGAGCTTTCTGTACCTTACAGTAGTTCTGGTTGCACCACTGTCTTGTACACCTTACGTTTCAACTTCTTTGCCATTCTTCTGCCGTGGACTACACCTGATACTTTATGCCAGTTGGCTGCCGCCCCTCTGATTCTAGTTTTGACCTCTTCATTCAGACTACCCTTCTCCTCAACTACCCCTCCCAGATATTTGAAGTTGTTTACCTGTTCCACTATCTTCCCTTCTATCTTTATTCTCACCTTCTTCTGATTTCCACAATTTGCTGCCGTTACCACCATCTTATCTGTGCTTAGTTTCATCCCATGTGCCATCAGATTTGCATTCCATTCTCCTATCCATTGCTGAAGTTCTAGCTTAGAGTGAGCCTGTACTGCCACATCATCTGCATACAGCAGTTTTGTTGATCCATCCCCTCCAACCTCTTTGCTAATGGAGTCCATCACCAGTATGAGCAGCAGTGGGCTCAGAGCTGAACCCTGATGTGCACCCACTCCTACTGCGAACCCCTCTGTGAGGCCGAACACTGTTTGTTCTTGAGTCATTGGGTCCTTGTACATAGCCTGCTCTAATTCTACCAATGTTTCTGGGACTTCAAATCACCGCAGTACTGCCCAGATCAGCTTTCTTGGGGCCTTGTCATAATCTTTCTCCAAGTCTAGGAATGTCCAGTTGGACTCTCTCCTCATCTCAAGCTTCTTCTCAAGTATCTGTCTCAATGAAAAGATCGGGTCAATAGTGCTGCATCCTGATCTGAATCCAAGCTGCTCATCTCCCATATTACATTCTACTACTCTGCGTATCCATTTATCGATCACCCTCTCCAGAACTTTCATGTAATGTAATAGGAGATTTATGCCTCTGTACTGCCCAGAGTTGTGGATGTCCCCTTTGTTCTTGTACACTGGCATGAGTATGCTTATTCTCCAGTGATCTGGGATATGCCTTTCTCTCCACACTGATAATAGTACCCTCAGGAGTAATTTCTCCCCTATCTCACCCAGCATCTTTATCATATCTGCTGTTACCTCATCTGAGCCAGCTGCTTTCCCTGACTTCATATTTCTTAGTGCTGTTCTTACCTCTTCTGTAGTGGGCTCCTCTTCTTCTCTCATTGTAGGCTGTTTCTGGGGCAGTACAGCTTCTTTGGTGTTTTCTTCATTCAGAAGCTGCTGGAAATATTCCTTCCATCTGCCTTTGATGTTGTCTGGACTGGTGAGCAGGTTGTTGCTGGCATCCCTTTTGAAGGGTGACTGACTATCTTCTTTATCTTCTGTCTTTGCCTTTCAACCTGATATAGTTTCTTTGTGCCCCTTACTGAGTCACTTTAAAGAAGTTGGCACAGTGCCTCTGATGCCCTATTCTTTGCTATTGCAACTTTTTTCTTAACTTCTTTGTTAGCTAACCAGTAGTCCTTCCTAGCCTGGTCAGTCTTTTTTATCTCCCACTTCTTCCTGCACTCCTTCTTTCTTTTGTCTTTTGGTGACTTCCTGGACTTCTGCATTCCAACACCAGCTTTCCTTATGTACCTTATTTCCATACCTGACTCGACCACATATTTTTTCTGTAGTCCTAACACATGCTGTTTTAGGTGCTGCCATTCTTTTTTCAACTCCACCTATTTCCTCCTCTTCTTGGAGTGCTAGAGTCCTGAGTAATTTATACTGTTGTATTTTCTCTCCAGTCAACTTCCAGGTCTTCAGCCTTAGAGCCTTCTCTGACCACTGCTTGCAGCTGATTGTGCCTACTAGTGGTTTATGCTGTGGGTCTACCCGAGGAGGAAGTCTACCCGAGTTGCATGTTGACTACTCTTGTTCTTGGGACTGTCTCTCTTTCTGAACCATGATTTGAATACTATCAAGTCATTTGCCAGACAAAAGTCTTCTCATTCTTTATTCCTGTAACCCCTCCCATGTGGACCCAGGCAGTCTTCATATTCTGTTCTGTCTGTCCTAATATGTGCAATCAATTCACCCATTATAAACACCAATTCATGTTGTCCTGCTTTATCTAGTAGGTCCTGCAACTGCTGTCTGAGTGCACTCTTTTCCTCACTATCACAACACTGCTGTGGTGCATAGGCTGAGGTTATGAATACTACCCTATCATTACACTGGATTCTGACTGCCATGAGTCTGTCATTAATTCTGATGATATCCCTTACTGCCTTCTGAAGCCTCTTTCTCACCACAACCCCTATACCATTTCTAGCCTGCTCTCCACCTGAGTAGTAGACTCTGGATCTCAAGCCAAGTGGCTTTGCTGCACTGCCCTTTCATCTCATCTCTTAGATACATAGGATGTCCGGCCTCCTCCATATCATCCACTTCCAAGCTGCATCCTGTCAGTGAACCTACATTAAGCATAGTTATTCTGTTGGTTGGTTTTATTTCCAGCTTTTGCTCAACAGCACTATCCCAGGTAACCCAGAATGGGCAACTAGAAGCTTATTGAGCTAGGGCTGCCGGGGCACATATACCTCTTCCACCATTAGCAAGGGTGTCAGAGTAGGCCAGGCCCTCAACCCACTTATCACCGGTAACTACCCATGCCCATTCTTTTGGCAACATTTACCAACATGGCCAAATCACCTAGAGCCATATTTCACACTGAGTGGCTAGCCCTGTCACAGCACACTGCACACCACAATAGATGCCCAAAATGGCTGGTCTGTACAACTCTTTCCCCTATAGGGCACCATGTAGAGTATGTGCTGCTGTCCACAACTCCATTCATTGGTGAGTTTGGGATGGCAATACTCAGCAGCATGTTTTTCGGATATGGGATGGCAATACTCAGCAGCATGTTTTTCGGACATGGGAGAAACCCCACAGAGAGAATATGCAAACTCCAAACAGGCATTGTTTGGAGGTCAGGATCGAACCTTGTGCATGGAAGGCAAAGACCTTAACCACGAAGCCATCTGGTCTCTCTTGTTAGTCATATATGTAACCCTGAAATGTATGAGTCCCCTCTACTTATGTACCTAGAGTTGTCACAATTTGCCTCATACCATTCAACGTTGACAGCTTTACAGGTATGTACGTGCTACTGTAGCTATAGGCCTCAGGTATATGTAAAGTGAGGGCAGACCTGTAGAGTATTGAGCAGTACTGTTGTGAAAAATATAGCCTATACAGTTGTTAATGGACTGTTTCTGTCTCCCACCACCCCTTATCTGCATCACTAATTATTATTCATATACTATGGGTATTTTGTTCTTAAAACCTAATGTTGGGTCTTGTGTTGCATTATTATTCATATATTTCAGTGGTTGAATACTAACATACCCTGTTCAAATCCCACTGTTGGTGGCCTGTTGCCCTAAGTTACAATAATGACTGTTATTCAATTTATGCAATTTTTTTCAATTCTATTGTTCTGGGTTAGTTGGAACACCCATGCATGCTGTTATAACCAATATTGAAATGTTTCTTTCATGACTACCCAATACACTTTGACAAACCTCAGCACCATAGCATGTTTGGGTAGGCAGATCCCAGCAGATCCACCTGTCCTGCCTCATCTGGCCGAGGCACCAGGTCCCACCACATCTGGGACCCAACCTGGAGCTGCCACTTCTGCTGATCCTGTACTGGTAGAACCACCTTAGGAGAAGGAGCCTGCCGCCCCTGGGCACAGGCTCAGAGGGAACCCTGTTACCTCACACCAGTTCCAATGTATGGTGCACAGGGTCATCCAGTGGGATTTGGATGACTGCCTGTGCCAGATCGAGGGCAGACAGGTGCACCTCAAGGGGCAGGCTGTCCCCGTCATCCAGCCCCCAGCACAGCCACCTTCAGGGCCATGAAGGGGCAGTGGTGACTGCGCATGGGTGGGGACCTCAGTCCCACTGTTTTCATCTGGGGGCATGTGGTCCTCTGATTCCCAAACACCCTCCCCATCCAAGGTGTTTACCTCCCTCATGTGTCATATACTGCCCCTGTCTGCTCTTGTCTGTCTTGTCTGTCTGCAAAAGCAACCTCTCCTACCAAACTTACATCCACAAACTTGCCTACTACCCTTCCCCAACATCCCACTCTCACCTTAGAAAAAAAGGATCATCTGTCCCCCCAAAAAAATCTTGTCCCCTACATAGCTCTCCATTTCGCCCCGATGTTCACTGACTTTAATCAATTTCCACATGAATTGCTGAACAAATTTATATTGCCCACACCCTTCCCTGTGGGGTATGAGGCTCTTAATTCCAAATTGTCCACATCATGCACAGCTGTTGCTACACAAGAAATGGAAAGCTATGGTCCTTTCTTGCACCCAACCTGCATCCCCCTCCTTGCC
Source organism: Protopterus annectens (assembly GCF_019279795.1). Taxonomy (NCBI): domain Eukaryota; kingdom Metazoa; phylum Chordata; order Ceratodontiformes; family Protopteridae; genus Protopterus; species Protopterus annectens. The sequence goes on from NC_056728.1 coordinate 284,707,064, forward strand.
CCCAATTCACCACTTTCCTATCACTCCTTTTTTCTTTTCTTGTTTTGAAAATAGTTCAGGTTTAAGTGGGGATAAGTGCCACTAAGCAAAGCTAAGGGGATCTAAACGCCTCTTGGCATCGCTTAGTTTCACACAAACCCATGCAAATCTGCTTAAAACTGCTTTAATCACTCTATCTTATTCAGCCACTGTTCTGGTCAGCAACAAAATAACCAGCTTTGGGGAGTCTCAAACCCAGGAACCTGTGCACAAGAGTCAGAATAACACACCACGAGACCAAATCAGATGTGGTAAGTTAGGAATGCTTTTGTAAATATATCATGCAGTACAATCATGCAACATTAGGGAAAAAAAAGACAGCATTGACAAGTCTCGAACCCAAGACCCTACACACTAGAATCAAAGTGATACACCACTACACTAGATTAAATGCAAGTAATGAGTAATGCTTTTGTAAATACATCATGCAGTACAGTCATGTAACATTAGGGAAAAAAAGCACATCATTGCCAACTCTCAAATCCAGGACTCTGCTGTAGAGTCAGAGCAATGCACCACTATGCCTAATCTGCTGTAGAGAAGTTACAATGCTTTTGCAACTATATCATGCAGTACAGTCATGTGATATTAGGGGAGAAAACACTGCCAAATATTGCAACCAAGACCTTATCAACTACAATATAGTGCATTATACCAGTAGGCCAACAGAGCTCAGGATCAAGTAGGGCCGGATTCACGAAGGCTTGCACGGAGTCTAAGAGTAGTGTAAGACTCCATGCAGCCAACATGTCTGCCGAGCGATCCAGGAACAGCCGGCAGGGGCGTGCAAGAGAGCTCCTAAAATGACTCTTGCATGGACACGGTTAGTCTATGCAAATTACCTCATTTGCTGCTAAAAGCTTTGCAAATGAGGTAAAATTTCGATCCAGGAAACACTAACCTGTCCGAGTAAGAGTAGTGTTATTTGCAGAAATGTACTCGGTTGGCAGCTGAGTACCGTTCTGCAGATAGCAAAACGGAGCCATGACAACTCCAAATAAAGGATGCATCCAGTTGATGAAGCATGCCAATGGCCAAATATATGGCCATTGGCATTTTTATGTGTTGCAAAATAATAAAAATATTTTTTTCCCCTCGATCTCCAATGTTTAAGTGTAGCGCTCTAAAAAAATCAGAAAATCAAGAATTTAAAAGCCACAAATATGATTTAATTCAAAATATTCATCTGCCATGCATGTGAACAGCAGGCTGAAGACATTTGGCTAGGCTTACAATGGCTCACAAGGGCAGTTAGCCTAGTACTAACCTATGAACCTATGAACCTATGAACATGGGTACTGAGTAGTGGTTGCTAAGGGGGGAAGCTCAGTCTGAGAGATGTAAACAAGCATTAGTAGGCAATCATATGCAAATGAGGATAAGGATAGTGAATCTCAATATTTCCTGCTATGTGAACCATGTCCCTAGAGTGTAAGAGTAGGATAAGGGGAGGAACAGAGTAGAAGATGGGTGACATCATGAGGGTGTATGTATCAAAAAGACTGTAAGCTTATTGGAGCAGAGTGGCATGTGTTTGCTGTGAGTTACTCAGGACTAGGAGAGATGTGTCTACAGTTGTCTAAACTGAAACCCAGAAACTGAAGGTATACGCCGTGGCTATCACTAAACTTTCTTGCAAAGCTGCTTACACTGTGTGCATGCGTGTGTGCGCATGTGCACTCATATAAACCCATCTAAGCCTGTGTGCGCGAGTTTGCACCCGTGTAAGCCTGTGTTAGGCCGTCTAAGCTGGTATACACGAATGTGCAACCGCCTAAGCCTGTGTAAGCTTGTGTAAGCCTGTGCGCACGCGTGTGCGCTCGTATGCACATGTTTGCGCGGCGCTGCCCCCTGTGGAAACAGAAAGGGAAAAGGAAGGAAAAGAAGTAGTAGGAAGTTAACCAAGGAGAACTAGCAGAGCTGCCAGGTGAAATCAATCAGAATCAGCCAATTACACAGGAAGTACAGTAGCCCATCCCAGCCCAGCACTTAAAACTCTGCAAACAACATTCCCCCATGTTTTTCTCAGAAACACTGCAACACTGCAGTCAACAAAGAGAAGTGAAAACTTAAAAAGCTTAAACTGAGACATAAAAATGTTAGGGGCTGCCATTCCTGTTATAAGGCAACATGTGCAAGATGCTGAGGGTGGTGCCATTGTGAATGCTGCTGAGCAACCCACAGTGAGGAGGAGAAGAGTGTACAGACCCAGGGTAAGCTACCAGGGGCTACATGAGCTGGAAATAGTGGAGCGCTATAGAGTGGAAAGAGAGCTCCTGCAGCAAATTGTTAAGCTGTGCAGGCCACGCCTCACACACAGAACCAACAGAGGGTAACCCATCCCAGTGGAAACCAAGGTATGTGTTAGCCTAAGAATACTAGCAACAGGTACCTTCCAGAGACCAACTGGTGATATGATGGGGATTTCACAGGCATCAGCATCCAGGGTACTGCACCAGTTCCTGAATGCCATGTCAGCACATGTCAGTGATCATGTATATTTCTCCAATTCCCGTGAGGTATTGTCCAGCAATATGCGTCTCTTCCAGCAAATAGCGGAATACCCTGAGGTAGTGCATGCAATTGACTGCACGCACATACACATCAAAGCACCAGCCGGTGAGTGGGGTAGGGCCTACATCAACCGCAAGGGCTTCCCCTCCATCAACTGCCAGGTCATGTGCAATGCCCAGGGCATAATACTGAATGTGTGTGCTGGCTGTCCTGGAAGCTACCACAATTCCCATATCTGGCATCTGATGCAGCTGTACCAGACATTTGCCAATGGGGACATCCCTGACGGTCACCTAGTGGGGGATGCTGGATACGCACTGGAGCCGTGGCTGATGACACCCATCAGAAATGCACACACACCTGAACAAGAACTCCATAATGAGGCACACGCACAAACACGAAATGTAATCGAGCGTGTGTTTGGGATGCTCAAGTCACGGTTCCGGTGCCTGGACACATCTGGTGGAGCCTTGCAGTACTCACCAACTACATGTAGCCAAATTGTCATGGTATGTGCCATGCTACACAATATGATCCTGCGAAAACAGCTGCAGCAGGAACAGCATGTGGCAGGGCCAAACAGCCCCCCACCATTGTCAAGGCCTACACAAGCACAGCGTGACTCGGAGGAGGAACAACCTGAGCCTGCCCCAGTATGCAGAAGGAGGCATGCCCAGTATGCCTTGGCCTTGGCAAAGAGGCAATGCATAGCATATACACTGGCTCAGTAGGAACCCTGAAAATGATACCTCTCACTGATTCGCACATAAAATAAAAGGGATGCCTAACTTGACACTACCTGTTTACAAACATGTATAGGGGATGTAGTATGTGCATCCGATATAGGCAGCCCTGCAGCATCACCTGAGGCATGATTGCCATGTTTTAAGCAATATAAAGCAGTGCTAAGCAGCTGTTACCAATATCTAGTATATGTAAACAAAATTGCTTGTGCAATTTTGGCCAAGGTCGGCCAAAGTTGAACAAAGTCAGTTAAACATGCTCATAACTGCTTTACTGTTCCTTAAGCAGTCTGGTCTGGCCATCATGAAAATAAAAAGCAGTGACTGGGCTTTTATCCAGGATAGTGTGCACTATAGTCACAGTACTGAACCACTAAGCCATGATAGCATTACAGTGGCACAGACACAGCAGGACAATTGTACACTAATGCAAACACAAAGCAATGCTGTATCATGCCCCTAATGAGGCAAATGGGTGACCTCACCCACACGTCTATGTAGACAGAGAACATCAGGCCAGGCATTGTGATGTGGGATGTGTAGGCTATGAAGTTGCAAACTAATATATGTGAAAATGGACGCTAAGATCTGTAGTACAGTAGTATGCCCCAAGCCAGTATGATAGGCATAGCAGTGCAGGCACAGCAAATGTATATAAGTGCCAGTTGAAACCCACATCCTATGTACATCCACAGTAGCAATTCGCTGTGCCCACGGGTAGAAATGTACAAAGAATAGCTGTCTCCCCTGTATGTGCAAATGTTGATAAGTCTATGCAAAGTGTCTCATGGAAGCCCTGCAGGCACAGCATGATCCCTGTTGATCTATGACACAAAGGTGAGGCCTGCTGTAAAAATACACCTTGATTTACCATACACATATAGTATAAATGTGTATACTGTGCGTGCTCACACACTCCAACAAATGTAGTGGATTTAATTCAGTATCATACTGAAAGGTCATACTGGGCATGCTCACACACTTAGGCTAAATACGGATGTGATAATAAGGGATCCATGGACAAATGTGCATAGTCATCTCTACTTCCAGAAACACATTCACAAAGTGGTCTGAAATTCCTGCTGTGTGTACACAAAAACTGCCAAGGTCTGTGCATGTAGGTCATAGGAGGTTGCCACTACTCAGCAGTCATCAGACCTGTCAGAGAGTACCACAACACACCTGCGATGAATCTGACTAGGCACATTCAGCAACTAGAAAGACCAATGAAGTACCTTAACAAGAGGATTACTGGCCTCAAATAGTTGCCCCATGCAACAAGAATGAATGTAACACAAGATGTACTCTGTTGCATACTGTCTACGCAGGAGATCTCTGCCCAACAGACAGGTCCAAGTCATGGTTACACTCAGATCTGTTCTGAGTGACAGCTCAATGGCACTAAATGTACAGAGCCTACTGATATTGGCAACATCCTGGCAGATAGGATCAGTGTTAACTTTACCCCCCTCTCACCCATGAAAGAGCACATGTCTATAATGGAAGACTGCAAAGTTGCTGTTATCATGGCTGCACAGGTAAACAACACCGTCCAAAGCCAGTATCACAGCAGCCATGGGACGAGATAACTTCCCAGGCTGTGTAGTATCTACTTCCCTGAAGTAAACATTAACATGGAAGGTCTGTGGCTACTGAAGTTTCCAGAGGACTGCAAACTAGGAGCCATCATTGTAAACACTAAAGATGTGGACATCATACAAAAGGGCCTCACTGAGACAGATGGCTGTTGTCCAAGCCATGTGCTGTAGCTCAATGCCAAAAGGTGCATTATCATCACCTTTGTTAAAATCTCTGTAGCCAAGAACTATAACATAGGTGGTAGTATACCTCACACTGTAAGGGTGACAAGAGACCCTGGGTCACAGGTGGACAGTGGATACAACTGTGATATGCACATTCCCACAGTAGTCTGGAAACTCTCTTATGTGGCACACCTCATCACAAAATGTGTCTCATGCAGAATAAAAGAGGACAGTGTTCCCCCCTACTCACCACTCACTAGAACTATAAAAGAGTACAATGCCACTGTTGCTATGTACCTCACAAGAAAACTACAACAACTGGAAAGCCAGCAGCAATACCTCACAAAGAGCATTAGTGGCCTGAAATACATGCCATACACAGACCATCGCAAAATGCTCCATCCGTACTCCCCTTGCATATCGCCTACTCAGAGGTGTTCACTGCCTAACATACAAAGCTATGTCAAATATAGAGCTGCTGGATATGATCCATGTAAACCACTCACAATCACTCTGACCTTTGGACCCAAAACCACGAGTGAAATACAAAAGGAAGGGGTGTAGCCATTTACCTTATGGATAGCCACACCTTCAGGTTACTGGCACAGCATGAGGCCGTGGAGGCCATGCAAGTGCAACTAATATTGAGCAAAGCTGCCCATCAGATTGTAGCCTGCTACAGATTACATACCTTGTCTCAGGAACCTCAAACAGTATTCCAGAGAACAATGGCAAATATAAAGGTCCTATCAAACACCATTATATGAGGAGATTACAACTACCCAAACATTGAGTGCGTGAATTACTCGTATAGAACGTCCTTTGCCCAATGTGTCCTACAGTTAAGAAACTCCAACACCCTGGAAAAGCTGGCAGCATGCCCACTACAGGTGACAACATACTGGACATGATCATCACTAACATGGGGTACCAGTGTTCCACAACAGAGATAAACCCCTCACTGGGAATATCAGATCCTGAAGTCATCACACTGGACATCCACATCCCACCCCCACACCCAGTCAATGAAACCACTGTGAAGACATCTGCAAAAGCAAACTGCACACTTCCCAAGACCAAAGTTGAAAGTTCCGAAGACCTCTTGCTATAGGATAATGGTATGCAATCTGCAGAAACATTTACAAGTGCATCCTATGAGCATCTACAGGGATGCATGGAATGAGACATCACAAATAAAATCAAGATGCACTCCTCCAAAAATAGGACAACAAGCAGGTGGTTGTTGTCCATAAATAAGCTAGACAAGAGAAGGAGGAAACGAACACATGATAGATCCAACTTCACTAAAGGAAAGGCATCACTGATCATTATCATGAAGAAACAATGATCGCTCATAAAATAATCCAAGGACGGTTTCTAATGACAAATAGCTAAGGAATGTAAGAATGACAACCACAAAGCCTTCGGTTGCTATACCAGACATGTAGGTGTCAACTTCCAAATATGCTGTCAGCTACTGAAGAAAATGAATGAAATACACCAAACCAACTTTCATTGCCCACATCCAGGGGTACAAGTTCAGTGTAAACTCGCCCCATCACCCCCAAAAGGACCTGTGTCCATCACAGAAGGATGCAGAGACCCAGACGTCATGGACATGCAGGTAAAGACAGCCCTCACCAAAGCTAAGAACACAGCATCAATGTGACTGTATGTTGTCCCAGGCTGCGTCTTACACTAGACCCATAAGGAACTACACACTCACCTACATTCACTGTCCAGACTCAACCGTGCCACAGGCTATGTACCCAAGGAATGGTATACACTAACAGTCATCCAGCTCCACAAAGGGTGTGCCAAAACAGAACCTGGAAACCATTGCCCAATATGTCTACTCAGCCGGGTCCACAGAGCTATTGAGCCAATTGTCATGGAACTCATACACTGAGATATTGGAGATCTCCAGACACTGGACTCTACACAACTTCACCTTGTTAAAGGCAGAGCCTGGCTCCCAAACCTAGTTGAGTTATTTAAAACAGTTGCCATGAACATAGATGGAGTTGAAAGTAGTCCACACAGCACACCTGGATCTCACTAAGGACTTACTACACCATTCCCCACTCTGTCATCATGGACAAGTGTACCAGCTTGAACATTAACAGCTATGTCACAGGATGGGTGGGTGGCCAAGTGGCTCACAGATCAAACACACATGTTCATAGTTGCAGGTACCATGTCCAACTCTAAGCCAGTCACAAATGGCATCACACAGGTCTTGGTCCTGGGACCCCACCTGTTCAGTAGATACTGCTTAGAGGTACAGGTGTATGACTGAACAGGTTTGCAGATGAATGGTAACTGTGGTCCATAATCGAATGTACAGCTGACACAGACATCCTCCAGAAGTGTCTTACAGAGACAGATACCTGGCGTCAAAACAATGCCCTCAAGCTGAATGACAAAGAATGCAAAGTCATCCCCTTTGGATAAAACAGAGTGCACACAAATTACCACATAGGTGGTAATCCAGCATGTACGGAGAAAGTCATTATGGCCCTGAGGACACAGGTAGATAGTAAACTCACCTTTGATGATCACATGCCCAAAGTGTTTAGACATTCCTTCAATGTAGCCCATGTAATGTCACCTAATGTAACCCACTTCGTATAGTCTGATGATGTCACCATCCTACAAATATACCCGTGGAAAGGACAATTCCCAGTAATGTGTATAGCGTGTCATGTTAATATGTCCTCCTCTAATATCATGAAGTCATTAGGTAGGGGGTTGAATTCTGCCCTAGACAACTGTGTTTGTGTGTGTCCTCCTTGGGAAGGAGCAATCTTTTAGGAGAGTAGTGAAACACCTCAAAAGTGGTAAACTAACCTTTGTCAAGACTGATGATGTCACCATCCTACAAATATACCTGTGGAAAAGAGCACTCCCAGTAATGTGTATAGCACATTGTGTTAATGCATACTCTTCTAGTGTCATGAAGTAATCAGGTAGGGGTTTGAATCCTGCAGTGGACAAGTGTGTTCTCCTTGAGAAGAAGCAACCTTTTAGGAGAGGGGTGAAACACCTCAAAAGTGGTAAACTAACCTTTGTCAAGTCTAATGATGTCACCATCCTACAAATACACCTGTGGAAAAAAGAGCTTCCAGTAATGTGTATAGTGTGTTGTGTTAATGCGTACTACTCTAGTATCATGCAGTAGTTAGATAGGGGTTTGAATCCTGCACTAGACAACTGGGTGTGTGTTCTCCTGGGGAACAAGCAACCTTTTAGGAGAGTAGTGAAACACCTCAAAAGTGGTAAACTAACCTTTGTCAAGTCTGATGATGTCACCATCCTACAAAAACACCTGTGGAAAAGTAAGCCCCCAGTAATGTGTATATCACGGCATGTTAATTCTTACTCTTCTAGTATCATAAAGTAGTTAAGTAGGGGTTTGAATCCTACACTTGGTGAGTGTGTGTGACACGGTTGGTCAATGTATTGTGGGTTTTGCTTTTACTACTGTAAGACATATCAGCATGCATTGCACATGTGAGCTAGCTGTGTGGCAAATACATGCAAGTACATGTTACTTCAATGATTGCATGTGTGGGAACCCTGCTTTCTCCAAGAACACAGCTGTCATCCTTGCCAGACTGTGCTGCTGCTACCCAGACCTTAGGTCACATCTGTATGCTTGTGACAAGCCCAGCCACTGCAGTGATCCCTGGCCTAGGTCATGTGTGTCACAAAAAGTCATTATGGTTCCTATTGGAATATGTGTGTGAGGGTCTATGGCTGAGGTATATGTCAGATCTGTTCAAACGCAGCAAAGTCTGTCATTGTTGACTATTCATAACAGGTGTTGAACAACCTTTGTGGATATGCATGCAGACCCCTTATTGCTTATGTGATCCACCGAGGGATCTGAACATACCTTTGGAAATGTGATTAACAAAGGACAGATGACGTAACACTTGGTTGCATGTACACATCGGTACCTGTTCATCATGTTGTTGGCTACTACCTATGTGGTACTGTGGGGATAATATGTTCCGTAAAGGTGGATGACTATGCTTAGTTTGGCTTGTAGCTTTCCAGCATGGGTTTGACAACAGGCATCTGTCTGTATGATACCCTTGTGCAGGATGTGTGTGTCATCTGGAGAATGCATTATAGGCCACAGTATGCATTACCAGCCGTGGACGGACATATCCCTACTGTGATTGCTTGTACCTAAGAGAGCTATATGCCAAACAGGAGTGGTGTCAGTAATGGGTGCAGGTGAATACCAGTGGTTACTGGCATAGTATAGTACCTGAAGGATCCAAATGTTGCTGTGTGTCCTACATCTGTGTGTCGGTTGTCAAGACTTCATCTAACAATTGGTTATGGTCAGGCTGTGGAAGTGATGTATACTACCAGAATGCAAAACAATGACAGATAGTAACAGTATCACCCACAGCACAGTGTCAAACCATGTCATACACACATGTGAGGTCAGGTTCCGAAATGTGTATAGCACAATGCATACTGGCCACCAATAGAAACTATGGAGTGTTCCTGTGTAATACAGAGCATGTCACCCTGGCCATGTGTCCACTATGCAAGTACATGCAGACAGTGCACCTCCACCATGGTCACAACTGTACACCTGCAAATCTGTGTGACACACATCCCACACATACTGTCCACTCTCTAACACATGCTGCCAATACTGCACACATCAGCAAAGTGGCACGTGGCCGGACAATACACAATTGGAACCAACACTGGTGCAAACAACGCTACAATGACAATCATAGCTTTAATGCATCATGCCTGCTCAGCTACACCTTCAAGGACATCATTACACTCTACTACTGACAACATGCTAACATTGCTATACTGCTGTAAAGTCACCCTGTGCATCAGCACCATGGTAGCCTGTTCATGCAGTAATGTTACAGATGACAGGAGGTAGTACAGGTTTCATCATATGCACAGGGTATGTTGTTGGTTTGCCAGAGGCCTACAGTGAGCCATCCAATTGACATGTATATGTGTGTGTTTGTGTGTGTGTGTGTGTGGGGGGGGGGTGGGGCAAGAATACTGGAATGGGCCAATGTTGATGTAATGTGTGTGGGTATGTGTTAGCCCTAGGTGTCTGGAGTATGTGTGTGTGTCTGCATGCACACAGTTCCACCATGTGGCTGCCATATATGGGTATTAGTGGGACAGCCACAGACTGTACCTGCGAGGCTTCACAGATCACCATCTTTGGCCATGGATATGGTACCTGTGCCTGGCAGGGGTGCTACTGACACTATCAGGTACTAAGCCAGACTGGGTACTATCCCCAGAGGTGGATGGATGTACACTGGACACAGGTCCCTGCTGGGACTGTCCAGAGCCACGTGCACGTGGTCTTCTAGGACGTTCTATGGACAGCCCACTGCCATCATTGCTGGGGCTGGTACTGGCACTACGGGAACGGCTGTGGCTTGAAGAACGTCTGTGGCGACTGCCAGCTGCTGATGTTGCTGGCATATGTCCACGTCGACAACTCAACTGTCCCGCACTGTCCTGACACATGGACATGACATTGCGGAGGATATCTAATGTCTCTCCCCAACGTCTATCAGTGACCTCGGTGTAATGATGGATGGCACCTGCTAGATCACAGATACTGTCAATGACAGCAGTGTTATGTGCCCTCTGTGCCCTTAGTCCTTGTCTGGTGTATCGTTCCATACGTGCCTGTGCCTCCATGACAGCATGGAACATGCTTGACGTTGTCAGACCTGTGGCATGTCTGTCAGTGGCATGATGAGCAGCAGTGCTCCTATGAGAACCCCTGGACATCTGCCTATGTTGTACCCTTCCAGACATCCGGGTATGGCTGCTGTGTTGGGATGCATGTGCCATGGATACCACACTGTTCTGGCCAATGCCAACTGTATGCTGTCCCTCAACTATGGACATTGGTGATGGATGTATTGGCAGTATGACTGTATGTATGGATGGGGTGGACAGCTGTGTACTGTCGATTGGTGGCCCAACGACAGACCCTGGCAAACATGCCTGTGCCTCAACACACCTATCATCAGTGTCACTGTTTTACTTGGTGACATCAGTTTCCCTGCTGCAGTGAACCAGCCCAAGGTCAGTACCTGTGACAGGGAGACAGGATACACACTTTACGACCTGCACATGATGTCGGCACACATGCACACATGACCACATGCACACATGAACACTTGCACACATGCACACATGAACACTAGCACACATGCACACTTGCACACATGCACACAAATGCACTCATCACACACACACACACACACACACACACACACACACACACACACACACACACACACACACACACACACATACCACCAGCAATCCAGAACATACTCAATAGTGGGTGAGGGTGGGGTACAGTATCACAAGGCAAACAGTTATATCACACATGTCAGCATGCAGGATGAGTGTTTCACAACAGCATGCAGTGCGGGTGTTGACAGCCCTTGCCATTAACACTATACATGTCTTTGATGCATGTGTGTTGTTGTTCAGTGATTTGCCTCACCATAGAATGCACTGTGTACATGGACATGACAGTGCTGTGCAAGTATTATAAGCTCTGCAATGTTCTGTGCACCATCTCTCACAGGTATGCATACCATGGCTGGATGTGTATCTTTGTGTCACATAGATATCCATTTCTGATTAGAGCGTCTGTGTCTTCAGCAGATAATTGTGGACACAGGATTAGCACATGCATGCTATGTATACACACAGGATGAGTGGTGCATGTTAACCTGATGGAATACCATTGCTCAACATTTCCATTGTACAGTGGTTATGGTGAGTGTAGGACATATTGTGGACATGCCAGTGCCAGACATGACATGGCATGCTACAACACAACTGCAACATTAAACATCACACAGACACAGTGTGTGTCATGTGACCTATACACTCAATAGCATTACATGACATACATGTGTCACTTTGTACAAATGGTGATTGCTATGCATATTGTGTATAGGTGCCTATGTTTGCACACACACAACACTGAGGTGCATAGCAGGTAATGCTATGTGTAGTACTGTGGTCACCGTAAATGGATGGGGTGTACTACCATGAGCCATCATTATGCAGCATCATGTGGTCACACAAGGCTACTAATGTGTGCCACACCGGCACATACCATGCTGTACCAGGAATGCAGTAGCATGGCTACATTCACCATTTCACAGCCAGTTGTTACATGGGTTTGTTAAGTGCACAATAGGGGGCATTGCCTACCATGAATGTGTAATATGTCAAAGTGTGTCACACAGACACATGTGAGGCATCTAGCCCTCAGGTATATTATGTGTGCTGTGTGGATGAAGTGTGGGATACTGTGGTGTGACCTTACAGCGGGCGTCTGAATACGCCATGTGTAGCATGTTAATGTGTACTGCGTATGACAGTGTTGTGTATGTTGTGTGCATGTGCATTGACTCTGCCTATCCAATGTCCACATCAGTGTTGCCACAATTGTGTGGAATGCTCTGTGTATTGTATGTGTTATAGGCAGCTACCCATGTTACTGGGATGTGCATAGTCTCACAGCAAACATGCACAGCATGCATTATGCGTATGTGTGTTATGTGTACATGGCCTACACCTCACCTATGACATGCACATTTAATTAGCAGTATTAAAGGTATAACACACTCACCAGCATGGGTTGGCTGCCTTGCTGTCACACCAGAGATACCTACAAGGATATGAGACACTTTGTCAGTGGCAACAACTGTTGATTTGCTACTGTGTGTTTGCAATCGTACAGTAGTACAACAGTTGACAGTCACAGGCATACAGATTGTATTCCTAATTATTACCATTGCACAACACTAGGCACCTCATCATCTAACTACACAGTACACATCTCACATAAACATGCTCTAACAATAGAGGTAACAGTAGTCTACAGCTATGCCATGTTACCTGCATGCTCCATGTCAGCTTGCTGGGTGACTCCAGCCTCCATGATGACACATGTTAGTTGTTGGGGTTTTTGTTGGCCAAGAGCCACCTGGCTCAGGAGCAGCTCCTCCACTCTGGAAAGGGGGGGATGGATGGCTACCCCCCTCACCTGTGGCAAGCTGCTGTCTGCGGATATCAGAAGCATGCTGCCAGACATGTCTAATTAAATCACTGGAGTGATGGCATACCTGCTCATATGTCTGGTTATGGATGCCTATGTCATTTACCCGACGGACAGGCTCTTTCCACAGCGCAGTCCGCTCATGCTGGTCCTGGCTGGTTCTAGAGAACAGCAGGGAATACTGCTGCACCAGGCTGGATGTTATGACCTCTTCCTCTGCCGTGCTATCGGTGGGATTACAATGGTGGGACATAGCCCTGGAAGACAATGAGACAATATGTGTGAGCAAGTCATGAGGCACACGTGTATTTCTTATGTACAGATATCAATTAACTGCCATATATGGCAACCTACTGGCTGTCGGAAGATACACACTTTCAAAACCACATGTCAGTACTCAACCCACAACTGCCTGACAGTGCCTGGCACACTCTATATATCAAACCACGTTTTGCACAGCAACGAACTTACAACAGTATGTAATACTATACAACAGTACATGGCACACTGTATGCGACAAAATGCACAACCTAGACACAGGTGGTATATATCATGCGACTGCATCATGAAAAGTGTAATCCATTGCAATGATTGTAAAGTCCAGTGACAGTATCACTGGTATACCACACTAGTCGTTGATGGCAGACCCCTGCCTAACATATGTGCACATTCGTGAATATAGGTGGCATACTGCTGTACTACACTATACATGTTGCTAGATACACACCTATATCCTGTAACACACATATGACCGATGCCACGGTACAGGCATACACACATACACACATCAGACATACATATCAGACACATAGGTAAGGCAACACAGGTGACCTTTACCTGTGTACCTTACAGTACTGTGTGTCAGTATTTATGAGACCGTATGCCTGAGGTATGTAATCTGTGAGGACTACAGGTAACACACGGAATAGTGGTTCCAATCAATGTGGACGTACACCATACTGTGCAGTTTAGGCATACAGCCTCAGGTAGTACTACAGTTCATACAGGGGTTGGATTCACCAGCAGTAACACTCAATAAGCACGCATGTACTGCTTTGGCCTACAATGGGCACCCCAGTCGACAACAAGGGACTATGTCAGAACGTATGGCATACTGCTTTTTCAGCCTAGCAATTGTTTACACATCTTTTGCTGGGATCACAGCTAGGACACATATTACCATGACAGAAACAGTTTCCCACTAAGCTGTCACACATAAACCAAACTCTGACACATTCACAAACACATTCACCATCACACTCAGTCAAACTCACATAGTAATTATTGCAACTAGGGCCTATAGAAGCCTAGCCATATGCTACCCTGGCCTTCGACACACAGGTCATTGCATTTCATGTGGCACTGTCAAGCAGAGACACAGAGGTGATTGCCTGGATGTATTCACTATCTCCCATACAATCTTCATGAATATTTATGACAACTGCTAATTAGGAGCTTTGTTTGCTATGGATAGTTGGTTTGTTACGGAGTATGGGATGTCTCTGAAATGGAAATCTATCCCTCCAGCATGTGTTGTTTAATGTGGTCAGAAGGTTTTGGTCCCTAGAGCGTGTAGCATGTAGAGATTGTGATCTGTTTACATGCAGCATGTCCAACAGCTCTGTTTTTTACATAGCTTAGTATGTTAGGCAGAGGTCACCTCTGGGTAGGCGGTATGCGACACAGTGTAGTTGTGGATTGTGAGATAGTCTGCATATGGCATCTGTTTGACGCTGGTATTACTCTTTGTGAGGTATGTCTTTCTCTTTACCAGTTGCTGTGGATGTCTTGTGAGGTACATACCACATGGGGCATTATACTCTATAATGGGTTTATGTGTGATGAGTTGAGGGGAACACTGACCTATATTTCCCTGGATGACACACCTTTTGTGATGAGGTGTGGCAGGTAGACAGATTACATGACTAGCGTGTCACTGTGATTATCGAAGGGGAGACTACAGTCCACCTGTGTCCCATGGTCTCTTATCACACTTTCGGTGTTAAGTAGACTACCACCTATGTGATAGTTCATGGGTACGGAGTTTTTGCCAGAAGGGATGTCAATACAGTTTCGACATTGAGCTTGAGTCCATGGCTTTGTCACCAGCCATCTGTCGCAGTAAATATGACCCTCTCTCTCTCTCTTTATATATATATATATATATATATATATATATATATATATATATATATATATATGTATATATATATCTAATTACATAAATATGAACATATATTGGTGTACATATAGGTAGCCATATAGGCACATATACGGTCCACCTTCCATTGTGGGAATATCAATTATGCGAAAGTTGTGAGGTATACTGTTATGTACTAATATTGCACAGTGTTGTGTGGAATGCATTGAAGGTGTTCTTAGCACATGTAGCTTTAGCAGGCCTCACTGGCTGCAACACTGCAAACCTGACAATTCATACCCACAGCCTTTAACCACCACATGTCATTTACCAGCACTGTATACTGTCTTGTTTGCCACACACTACAACCTACATAGAAGTCTGCACATAACAACCTTCAACAACATATATATGTCTACCCTTCACAAACAGTTGCAGTATGTCCCTTGCTCTATGCATATGTACAGATGCTAATATATCTGACACACACAGATCTCTCCGTATGTGTGTGCCATATACACACAAGGTCCACACTGTTGTAAGTCCATGGACCTCACAGCTGACCTGCTGGGCCTTGCTGCAACATGAACAGGTGTCACATGTGTGCACACAATAATATCAGAGGGTGTATATATAGCTGCAAATGCTAGATTAGCATACTAGCCTGGTACAGCTGTTGCCAATGCTAAGCTACACGTTAATATGACTATCATGCATTTGTTACTCTGTCACATCCTTGTTTATATGACGGTATGCACTACTCCTCCAAACAACCATTGTACACACTTCTGTACAGAACAGAGATAACATGGATCAGATGTTTGACATTTAATGCTGAACTACATATATCACAGTCATATCCCACTGCACACACCTACACACTGATTTCTCCATGGCAGTAGTTATGCAGGGCATCTGTGCATAGATACGTACCGCTGCCACATATGGATGATTCAAAGTATGTAGAGTACTCTTCAAAAACATCTACTACATGCTAGTAAATGCATATCAGTTACATACCTTTACTTTGTATGGGTTTGTATTATTAAGTTCCATGTGTGTAGTAATACAATTTATTTATATATATATATATATATATATATATATATATATATATATATATATATATATATATTTATTATTTTATTTTATTTTTTTGCTGTTGCTGTGGCTGTTGCTGTTGTTGTTGCCGGTGTCTGTCTGTCTGTCTGCGTCTCTCTTTCTTGCTTTCTGGCTTTCTTGCTTGCTTGCTTTTTCACTCTCTCTCTCTCTCTCCGTGGCTGCAATGAAATGATTGCATGTGTGGACAGCAAGTAGAGCTTGCTTTTAGAGGCATCTGCACATGTGCATGTGATGGCCTCTGCACCAATTTGTGGCCACCATTTGGTAATTGCATGCAGCCTGCTGTGTGGTAATTGCAGTACTCACTGTCATAGCAACCCAGTGCTATAAATTGCTAGGTCAGGTAGGCGTAGGCCTTTCAGCTTTCCAAAGTGGGGCCCATGCTTGTTTGCTGTGGACACCGTAGTGTAAGTCAGAATGTTGGTATACTTTTTCTAAACGTTGTTTAGGGTGTAGCCAGTTATTTGTATGTTGTACTCAGGCCTGAATGTTGCCTCTCCCAGTACACAGTTGACAGTGTAGAATTGTACTCTCCCCTAGAAAGGCTAACACAAGATACATGGGAGTATGGAGTTTCTTTACAACATCTACAGTTAGCTGCCATACATATGTAGTTATTGAGATGTTTCCATTTGGCACATGAACTGTTTGGGTACATCTATACTGTGGATATTAATGTACTCACTTCTGCAGTGTTTGTGCTTTTTATTTTGTTGACATTATCACATGATGCTCATGAAACTGGACAATTCCAGTACTGAGTATGCCTACCCACATCCCTGCTGTACCTTGAACACACTAGTATTCTGTACATTTGTATGGGGATTGTTCTGCTATGATACTGTGTGGGGGTTGTGAAGTGCTGCTGTAACAGTATTTACTGCTAGAATGTCTGGTTCCGTTATCGCAGTCATGTAATGCAATTCCACAACAACTGCTGGTATAGTTCCACAGAACAGGTTTTGTGTTATGGCATTCCTACCTTTCCTTTATATTCACACATTCTGATGCATGATATATATATTTCAGCAACATCTTGCTATATATCTACTGTGGCCTAGTGGTACTTCATGCAGTCTAGTGTGCCCAAGGTCCGGGGTTCGAGACTGGCAGTGGTGTTTTATTTTGCTGCTGAGCAGAACAAGGCCCCTCATATGCAGAGGGACTAAGGCACTTTTAAGCAGTTGTAAGTGGGTTTGCGTGATGCTTAGCAATACACACATGCGCACACTCACGCAAGTCCGCTAACTACTGCTTAAAAGTGCTTACTCCCGCTAACCCCCGCACAAATTTCTTTGAAAGAAAAGAAAATTGGGAGATAGGAAAGTGGTGAAAAAGAGGCACAAAGAGGGAAAGACAGTAGGGAAAACAGCTCGGGATGTGCATGATGGGTGTACGGAAGGTTCATAGCTGCCCATTTCTTTAACAGCAACAGCTGTGCATATACTAATAAGTTGGATGGAATTTTGAAACCTTCCACCCCTGAAAGAGGGGTGAGGACAACAAAGTATGTTGTACTGCCAATTAAATTTCAGTTTATGTGTCCAGTGGACATGTGTGCAAAATAGGCAGCTATGTATGGGGCGTAATTTTTTTGTGGGAGCAGATTGCCCCTTTTTTTATCAGGTGAGAGTGGTATGTGGGGTAGGGGAAGTAGGTATATTTGTGGAGGTAGGTTGGGGAGGTAAACAGACAAGACAAAGGAGATGCATACAGGGGTGGAATATGACACATGGGGTGGGTGAACACCATTGACGGGGAAGGGTGTTTGGAAATTGCAAGCCCATGAGCCCACAGATGGCAACAGTGGAACTGACATCCCCACCCATGGGCAGTCACCACTGCACCTTCACAGCCCGGAGGGTGGCTATGCTGGGGGCTGTGTAGAAGGGGCAGGCTCACCCGTGAGTCATGCCACTCTTGCCTCCAGCTGGCATAGAGGATCAGCAACTGAACGCTTGATCTCCCTACGCACCACATCACTCTGAGATACATGTGTGATGGCCTGGTATTCCCTGTTGGAGAACCTCTGCAATGTCCCCAGCTGCTGCATGTACTGTGTGATGTGAATGACAAACAGTGAATTATAGACATTAAGGGTCCTCATTGGGGGGAATGCGCCGTGATGACATACCCTTATGTATGACATGGGCCATGTAGGAGGTTTATCTTACAATGGAAGCAACCTTGTGTTGACATGTCATGTTGCCAAAGACTTGTGTCCATAGCACACTCATGACTGATTGTGTGCCTTGGATGTTGTTTGTACTGTCATAATATGTGGTGATGTCACTCTCCCAATAGAGGGTCACACTGCATGTTCTACTATGTGGCCTGAGGACATGTGTCTGGCAACAGTCATGTAACTGTGTGAGACCCTCCTAGGCAGATATCCACATCAGTAGGGAATCTGGTGACAGCACACAGCATGTAGTCATCTGCAGACACGGTCGGACATAGGCTAATGGCTGTCATGTGCACCTCAGATGTGTACATCACACATAACAGAGGCCCAAACATGGAACAACAAGTTACACACCTACTTATGGGTGAATCGCATGAGGTGCATTTTCCTATGTGGAATAGGTGGGTCGTGTCAGTGAACTGGTGTGCTACCCCTATGGTAACATATGGTGTGATGCATACTTGGCAGTGTCATATCTATGATGGCCACATGGCCTATACTGTCACATAGTTTTCCCAGCTCAAGGTAGGCATTTTGCACTGTCACTACCAGTCCATGGCTTTGGTGACTGTGTCATCGAGGTCACAAGAGTGCAGCAGACATGAATCCTTCCTTGACAAAGCCTAAATGTGTGTATTGGAGTGTGTCCAGGTCACATATGTCCTTTCTAATGGGGCTCACTTGAAACTGTACTATGGCCTTGCAGAATAGCCTAGTTAGGCTGCTGTGTCTATCATGTGACTGAGTGGGGGAAGGCCCACCTTAGTCTAAAGGGGTGACAGTGGTCGTCCATGAAATGGATGGGACAAAGGCAGTAGTCAGTCCTCCTTTGAATATGGTTTCTTATGGTGTTGCAAGGTTATGTTTGGGGTCATATAGGATGCATCCTGTGATGTGATAGGCTCCCATGCAAATGCATACCATGACTATCACATGGCAGTGGTGACCTGTTCCCCACATATAGGAGATGTGAGATGTACTCATGGGGAACACAGGAGGTGCAGCCTACACCGACTCTGTCAGGCATCTGGTATGCAATACCAGCAGCAGTGGTAAAGCTTTTGTCCCCGAACACCAAAAGTGAGCAGCTGTAATTGCTTTCTGTGCTGTTGCAGGCTTATGTGCAGTAGGGGAGATGACTATGTGTAGTGGATGTAGCCAATGTAGACTCTGTGTTTGCTGTGCAGATTTGCATGGCAGATCCCATTCTCATGTGCATGCTAAGAAGACAGTGCTCCAAAAAGGGCAACTGCCCCTACTTCATCTCAGACAGTGGTATGTCTTGCCTGTAATGGACAGTATGTATTGCACATGTCCACCAGACAGGTGTACAAATCCTAGCAGAGGATGATGTAGGCCTGTTGGGTATATCTGACTACATGCATCTGTTCAAATGCACATATAGCACTTGTGTGTATGTGTGTAAATTGATGCCAGTCCTTGATGATGGCTTGGGGCCTGTGATGGTGTGTATACCCCCAGGCAGATGTATCCCACATTGGGGGTGTATGTATGGCTGCCCTAGGTGGATGGGTATTGTATGAGATGGTGAC
This sequence comes from Protopterus annectens, assembly GCF_019279795.1. Classification (NCBI taxonomy): domain Eukaryota; kingdom Metazoa; phylum Chordata; order Ceratodontiformes; family Protopteridae; genus Protopterus; species Protopterus annectens. The sequence continues at coordinate 284,727,230 of NC_056728.1, forward strand.
TGCAAATGTGACTGCATGATGGTTGCTTTGCCATGGAAGATGACACTGTAGGGGTGCAGCAGTGTTAACCCAGGCTGTGTAATGTCAACTACAATACACCTTCACCTCATGTGGGGGTAGCCTCTGGCCACACCCAAGTGTTCCTACAGCCACTGATGATGGCTTACTGGGCATTTGTGTGCTGGCATGGGTACATCTCACAGTGTATGTTAGGTCATTCAACTGACCCAGGTTTAGGGTACAGATCCAACTCCGAATACAGTTGATGAGGTCCATATAGGCAAAATGGGCTTCCTGGTCACATTTGGTGGCTGGTAGCTAGCTGTGAATTGAATAGGTTTGTGCTGACAATGGTGAATTGCCCCTGCAGTGTCCCCTGTGCATCTTATTGCCTGTAAAGCATGGAGGTGTCTATGTGTGTAATATATATATATGGAAACCCCATGTCCCATGGCTTTGCTGGCTACACTTTTCCTTCTGCATGTATGATAGGATGGTTAACCATGTAAGGCTAGGGTACTCTGCACTTTTGAATCATGGTCTGTGTGACTGCACAGACATCTCCAGTTCCCAGGGTTAGGAATGCTTGCAATGAGGGGAAAGTCATGTCTACACCTCTAGCGTCTAGCAGCATGCTCTTCAATGTGTGCTGTCCGGATACTTTTAATTTGGTAGTAATAACATCATCAGTATTGCTCATGGAGTCCCTATGGGGCAGGTGTGAATGACTGCCAGACGCATAAAGTCCTGTGAAGACAGATGGATGCCACCTCTCACAGAGCATCATAGTCTGTTTAGCACATCACCCCAACTCAGAGGTACTGGAACCCCTGGAATATCACAGGAGAAATGTGGACATGTTAAGGGCAATCATTCCCTGATTGTATTGTGGCATCTGTCTTGGTGACAGCATAATGCTGCATAAGGTTACGGACATACCTGCCTTAGACACTTAACCTGTATGCACACTCATGTCTCACTGCATATAGCCGAGGGACGTACATGTCAGGTCAGTCACACCAACATGTACTGTGACAGACCCATGACAGTACCTGTTGGTGAGAGATGACAGTGTATATGCAGTATGGTGGAGTCTGTCACCTGACACAACAGTAACTGTGACCAGCCACATACACAGCCAGGTCAGAGGCACACCAGAGTGTCCCCACCAGAGTCCCTTATGTGTAACATGCTTGACATGGGCTGACACCTGTGTGGCTGTGGGGCACAGATGTGTGGCCATGTGTGTTATGTACTGTTTATGGCTGTGGTGTTCATGTGTGTCATTGGCTCCGAGATCCCCTTTGTTTGTGGATGTGCATGTTGAGGACCACTGCAGATGTTTGTGTGTGTTATGTAGATGTGTGAGGTGTACTGATTGCATTGACAACCTGTTTGGGGACAGATATGCAGTACTGACAGGCAGAGAACATGGACTGCAGGTTTCTACAGTCATTCTGACTTTCACACATTGTGTTTCTTGGTGGTGTTGCTAGATGGCTGTCCATCTGTGTACATAAGGCAGGTACTACATAGTACCAGAACACCAGTATCAAGCACACTAGCTGGGGAAACTGTAGGACATTGTCCAGCCATATACTCCAGAATCTGATGGAGGAAGACCAGGGAGACCTGAGGGGTGGGCCTACAGACCAGGTGATTACTAATACATTTGGAGGCTGACAACACAGCAGGCCATGTAGACAGCCTATGACCAAGTAGTAATAGGTGCAAAAGCTACATGCAGTGCAACACCTCATAACACATGCTGCAAGTAGCATGAAACATCAGGATCAGGGGGGCATTGCATGCTGCAATGGCAGTATGTTGCCTATACCCACAGACATTCTGTGCTGGTAGATGGTGGGGGTATGATGTGGGGGTTAGCGCTGGATAGTGCTGGCAAAAGTGGATGTGCAGGGTCTGTACATAATGGTGTGCAGTGGTGTTCCCCTGTTCATGTTTTTCAGGTGGGATGTACAGAAGATACAACCCCCCCCCTTCTTAGAGGCCAAGACCACCACAATCATCGATGCCCTCAGACTCCATCACCGGGTATAGTGGGCAAAGAGCTGCTAACACCTGCAACAACATGCTGCCCTGTGGGCAGAACTGGTAACAACAGTCAATAATGTGGGCCACTGGCACAGGAGCTGCAAATAGGTCTGACACCAAGCCAAAGATCTCATACACCATGCATGGCAAAGGGCTGCAGTTGTGGCCAGGGGGACTTGTGCTGGCACAGGTGGTGGGCCTGCTACACAATCACCACTCTCAGCCACAGAGGAGCTCCGGTTAAACCTGGCATCAGCCACTAGCTCACAGGAAAGCATCAGTACATATGTCATGGAGGTGGGTGGCACAGAGTCCACAGCCAAGCATTGTCCAGGTAAACCTCCAGTGGTCATCATGTTAATACTGCAGCATTCATAGTGGGAGCCTCTGCATATCTGTATGCATATATTAGGTCAATCGGTATTTGTGGTTGGGGTTTTGTAATGCATATGTGCACACATATTGTGTATGTTAGCAATTTGGGTAGTATAATAGCTTGTGCTGTACATGTTGAAAAATGCACATATTATCCTCTACCACTGCCATATGTGTGTGTGTGCTGACAACACCTCTCCTCCACAACTTCATAGGTACTTCTGGTGTGACTGGGGAACATCAACCTGTAGCCGGTGAGTGTGAACTATCATGTTATGGGTCACCTATACCCTAGGAATGTTAAGGGCTGCCAGTGTGCCATGCACATAACTATTAAGCATAACAATATTTTAATATGCTCCATGGTCACTTGTGGTGGGGTTCACTGCAGTGCATCACATTGGTAATCACAGTAGCATATTTGTAGGAGCTGTAACATATTCCCACATAGTTTGGTATAGGTGTAGCTGCTGTGCTATACAGGGGTGCATTACTATTGTGTACATTGTGTGTTAGGTGGAGATACATCACATACTCCAACTTCTGATGTATCTCACAGGTGTATAGTACTAACAACATTAACTGGACATAGCTGCACTGCATGTTGTTGGGGCCTATCCAGAGTGTGTCTGTTGTGGTCTGATTGTGTGTTGTGCATGGCATCAGTCAGAAAGTCTGGCCTGTGTAATGCCTTTGTAGCACCTCACCTGTATGTGTGTGTGTGTGTGTGTGTGTGTGTGTGTGTGTGTGTGTGTGTGTGTTTATGTCTGTATCATCAAAAATTATAGTGCAGGAATTAATGTACTCATGTTGTCTTCCCCTCACAGGTGACCATGGGGGTTGGAGTGTGTCCCCCTCACAACCTGATCTCAATGTCTCATTGGACACTGAAAATGATGGTGGCCATTGTGAGGCACAGGTGGGGTTGTTGGAGGCTGACTCTGTCCCATTGGTTGACATCTCACTTCCACCCCCAATGTCCCCGCACACAGCCAGTATGCCCACACATGCTCAGTTCCCAGCAGCCACAGATATTGGGCAGTCAGAGGGTGGTGGCATTGAATAGGGTAGTGTGGTGTCTATGGCATCTGAGACTGCAGACATTAGCCATTGCCAGAGAGCTGGCGAGGTCCTACACAGGCAGACTGACAGGGGTGCTCGAAGGAGGACTGCTGCCCATCCAGCCCCTGTCAGAGGTTTCACAGCATGTGTCCCCTGATGAATGTTTTGGTCCATCATGGAGGAAAAGCTCATTGTGAATGGTACACCAGACAGATGCTCAGGGTCATAAATACAACGCTGCCTGGCATGCATGACACCCTCCATGGCATTGATAATGCCTTATGTTATTTTGCTGATGTAGTGGATAGATGGTGGGGTGAGTCATTGTCAGTCCTTAACCATGAAATGTCTGTGCTTGAACATGTGGTGGGAGTAGGACGTTGGACACTTGGACATAGGTCAGCAAAAACATCAGCTGAGAGGCCACATTGCCATGCACACTCACACTCCTGTAGTGGCAGTAACCCCAGCACTACTGAAGGGAGGGTGCAGTCCACACCATAACGTGGCAGACCATGGGCACATGGTCCTGGGTGGGCCTGTGAGGGACTAAGAGCCAACAGACGCCAGTCTTTGTCAGGAAGTAGTACCACATCTTGCCTTTGCCATGGTGGTGCCAGTGCCACTCCTGGTAGAACCAGTTCTTGTGTTCATGGCAGAGATGGTGAACTGTACATTTTGACATGTATGGTCGATGGCTGTCCAACATACCTTCATGTAGGGTTAGCACATGGTTTGACTGTGTGCATGCACACACTCACACATGTATGTCACATGCAGGTCACCGACAGACTTACACAGCTCCTCTCCATGGCCCAGCTGACTAGCACCCCTTCAGACACACACACACGATGTCAACTATGTGACACAGCCTAGGCCTTTGCCAACTCCACACCACACTCTATGTATGTGATGATGCCTGTGCCACCTCCCTGTTATCCATGCCATCAATGTAGGGGCATGCTAATATGTGTCTGATGCACAGGGTGAATGTAGTACAGATAATGACATTTTCTAGTGTAGTGGTTTTATGCCCTGTAAGGTGTTGTCTGCTGCCAATTGTCATGCGTATGCATCAAAGTGTATGTACCTTTGTGCCATGATGCTTTATTGCTATTAGTAGACTGACTGTCGTACAGACCTTATTCTGTTTCTGTTCCAGGTGTCTGCATGTGTAAGTCATGGTGAGCTGCTGCCATTACAGAAGCTCAAGATGGCGGGGTGGCAACACGGACACCTTTTCATCATCAAGGTATGTGTGGAACAGTGTCTGAGGGACAATGGAGACAGACAGCATAACCTTGCATGCATACCTCTTGACACAGCAAGCTAGTCCAGATATATGTCAACTGGGTGTTCCTTAACATCACAGGTGCATAGTTACAGAAGAGGTTACTAGAGTACTGGACCTGGGTCCCTTATTTCACCCCAACACAAACATCAATTAGCACACGTTGGCCATGGAATTTATGGACACATGTTGGAGCCCTGGGACAGATGTTTGTTTTTATTTCCCATCCACTCAACCTTGAACCAGTTGAAGCGGGTCTGCATGGTCCTGTGTTTGGCATGTTTGGGGAGTGCATTTGTGAGTCAGGGCAGCCTCTGGTTGACAAACCTGTCTTTCCATCAACTATTTTTGCTGTGTCATATGTGATTCAGGCCTGTTGTGTTAGTAATGCACACAGGGTTATACTCTCGTATATGGGGCGGCTGTTGAAGGGCTGATCACAATGTTGTCATGTAGGCATATCACAGACAGCTGTGGACAACCTGACTGATAACCACTGGGGCAGTACTGATTATAGGCTGTCAGCATGGCACAGGTGTTGAGGGCTGTGGATGACCTTTGAAGGTGTTAACATAGCCTTTACATTTTCTACAGATGTCTACATAGGTGCATAGTAGACCAGCCATGCTGCTAACGTATTGTTGTACTGACTGAGGACTATTCAGATGTAATATCCACCTTTTGTCTAGATGCAGTCCCTTTACCTATGTGGTGAACTACATACAAGCCTTTTCTGACCACTGCCACTACTTGTTGCCTAAATGCAACATTGTTAGCATGATGAGTATCCAGGTTTTTCATCTCAGTGTGTGTGTTTATGGGGTTGCTGCTGATGTGGGAAATACTGTGGCCATGTCCTTGCCGTATGGTATGCTGACACTGTTTTCTGCCTTCAGCTTGAGGCTAGAGACCTTGACACCATCCCATACCCACTGTATGGCCCATTATAGTGTGTTAACAGCAGTTTGTGGCTGAATAACAGCCTGCACACTACTTACAGTTGACACAGCCTTAGGCAGTACCTACATATGTGTGTGGTGGCAGTTAGCATTCATGCCTAGATACATGTGAGTCATTGGGGCAGCAGGTAGTCACAGGGCCTTTACATGTCTATGCTTTGCACACAGATAGGTGACTCAGATTGTGGTTGACACCTTATCAACTGTGGACTGTGGGGCACATCTTGTAGTAATGTGACAGTTGGCAGGACACACCATAACCACAACATGTGCAACACACAGGATGTCCTTTGGTTTGCTCATTTGACAGTTTGTTTGTGTGACATTACCTTAGCTTATGCTATATGTCATGACATTAAGGTGCTTCTGATGTGCAATAACTACTCTATGCAATTAGTAGACAACTTCATGAAATGTTTGTTGTCCTACACTCTGGAGACTTCTGTATGGTTTGAATTATTGTCACAGGTCACACCTTGACAAACATGGACTTCAACCTGCAGGGTGGTACAGATGGTGGGCATACCTCTCATCTCTACATATTTCTGTAGAATGTCCTGCTGTTTGCCATATATTTTATTTCCATTTGTCATAACATTGTGGTTTTCTGGAAAATTGCTGGCAAATCATGAAAGACTAACATTAGAGATTAATGACAGATATTGTTATGTCACAATTCATACCCTTTGGAAAATGCATTCAAATGCACACCCTGTTCTGGTATCTACTTTTCATGCCTGTCACAGCAATATGTGAAGGTTGTGCTCAATGTTTGGCCTTTGCCCCACTTTTCTGTATGACTTTAACCAGATGTCTTTCTGTGAGGGGTTGAGAGGTTTGCTGGTGGCCATAACACAGTTAGACTGCTGCAAGAGGATATACATACTTACATACACACAAACACACCCACTCATGACCTGCCCTTGTTGATAGTAGAACTTCTACCTGCCTAGTTTTACATACGATAGTGCTATGTACATAACAGAAGCACCTCAGAGCTACTATGGTTTTACAGTGTCTATCACTACTATTCAGGTGGGTGACAATTTCAGGGGCTGTTCGGATTGTCAATGGGGGGGGGGGTTAACAGGTCCTTAACATGGTAGAGTCATCTGAAACACACACACACACTGCTGCATGGGGACATGCATTGACACACACATTAACACAGAATTGACAGTTTTCAGATTAGAACACCTATCTATCTTGTTATGTACAATACATACCAACATGACTATTGCACATGCCATAGTGCCTTTGTGTCATAAAATGTGTAACTGTGCATCTAAAGTGGATGACATCTGTAGGGACCCGGAGCAGGTTGACAATGGGAGAGTTAACAGGGTGGAACAGGCACACAAATTGGTATAACCATTGCATACACACAGGCAAGACAGCCACAGGAGATATGCATACAGAAACACATACAGTCACACAGTTGGAAACACTCAGTTTGGAACCCCTACCTATCTACTTACATGTACTATAGTGCTACGTATATATTGCATGCTCCATGGACATTATATGTCGGGGACATAACATTATGGTTTTCTGGCAAATTGCTGGCAAATCATGAAAGACTAACATTAGAGATTAATGACAGATATTGTTATGTCCCAATTCATACCCTTTGGAAAATGTATTCAAATGCACACCCTGTTCTGGTATCTACTTTTCATGCCTGTCACAGCAATATGTGAAGGTTGTGCTCAGTCTTTGGCCTTTGCCCCACATTTCTGTATGACTTTAACCAGATGTCTTTCTGTGGGGGGTTGAGAGGTTTGCTGGTGGCCATAACACAGACTGCTGCAAGGGGATATACATACATACAAACATACACACAAACACACCCACTCATGACCTGTCCTTGTTGATAGTAGAACTTCTACCTGCCTAGTTTTACATACGATAGTGCTATGTACATAACAGAAGCACCTCAGAGCTACTATCTTTTTACAGTGTCTATCACTACTATTCAGGTGGGTGACAATTGCAGGGGCTGTTAGGATTGCCAATGGGGGGGGGTTAACAGGTCCTTAACATGGTAGAGCCATCTGAAACACACACACACACTGCTGCATGGGGACATGCATTGAAACACACATTAACACAGAATTGACAGTTTTCAGATTAGAACACCTATCTATCTTATGTACAATACATACCAACATGACTATTGCACATGCCATAGTGCCTTTGTGTCATAAAATGTGTAACTGTGCATCTAAAGTGGATGACATCTGTAGGGACCTGAAGTAGGTTGACAATGGGAGAGTTAACAGGGTGGAACAGGCACACAAAATGGTATAACCATTGCATACACACAGGCAAGACAGCCACAGGAGATATGCATACAGAAACACATACAGTCACACAGTTGGAAACACTCAGTTTGGAACCCTACCTATCTACTTACATGTACTATAGTCCTACATATATATTTCATGCTCCATTGACATTATATGTCGGGGGCATAACATTGTGGTTTTCTGGCAAATTGCTGGCAAATCATGAAAGACTAACATTAGAGATTAATGACAGATAGTGTTATGTCACAATTCATACCCTTTGGAAAGTGCATTCAAATGCACACCCTGTTCTGGTATCTACTTTTCATGCCTGTCACAGCAATATGTGAAGGTTGTGCTCAGTGTTTGGCCTTTGCCCCACTTTTCTGTATGACTTTAACCAGATGTCTTTCTGTGAGGGGTTGAGAGGTTTGCTGGTGGCCATAACACAGTTAGACTACTGCAAGGGGATATACATACATACACACATACATACACACAAACACACCCACTCATGACCTGCCCTTGTTGATAGAAGAACTTCTACCTGCCTAGTTTTACATACGATAGTGCTATGTACATAACAGAAGCTCTTCAGAGCTACTATGGTTTTACAGTGTCTATCACTACTATTCAGGTGGGTGACAATTGCAGGGGCTGTTAGGATTGCTAATGGGGGGGGGGTTAACAGGTCCTTAACATGGTAGAGCCATCTGAAACACACACACACCCTGCTGCATGGGGACATGCATTGAAACACACATTAACACAGAATTGACAGTTTTCAGATTAGAACACCTAGCTATCTTGTTATGTACAATACATACCAACATGACTATTGCACATGCCATAGTGCCTTTGTGTCATAAAATGTGTAACTGTGCATCTAAAGTGGATGACATCTGTAGGGACCCGGAGTAGGTTGGCAATGGGAGAGTTAACACGGTGGAAAAGGCACACAAAATGGTATAACCATTGCATACACACAGGCAAGACAGCCACAGGGGATATGCATACAGAAACACATACAGTCACACAATTGGAAACACTCCGTTTGGAAACCCTACCTATCTACTTACATGTACTATAGTGCTACGTATATATTACATGCTCCATGGACATTATATGCCGGGGACATAACTCACAACCTCTTACAGCAATCAGTCTTGGGAATGCCTTCATGAATGGTGGGAGAAACCCCCAAAATAGGGACAATTCTCACATATTGCTCTTAGAAAGCTAGACATGTGATAGGGTAACAGGTTTTGCATCAGCATGACATTTCAGAAGGGTATGACATCTGAAGCTGACATGTCTGTCACTATTTGTGATGTGAACTCACACGGATTTGCCACTGATATGACATAAAACCCCATTGTTATGAGACACAGACCACATATATGTTACAAACATCTGGACATTCTGTATACATCTGTACAGATGAGTGGTATGGCCTGTAGACTTTAAAATGGTGCATCAAAGGTGGATGACATCAACAGGTCCTTTAAAGTAATGAAATGGGGAGGGGGTCAACAGGCCTTAAAATAGTATAACAAACACACATGACAGCCACAGGGGATATGTTTCACACACAAACTACAGGTGGCTGTATTGAGATTTAAACCTTACCTACTTGTATGTACTACAGTGCTACTAAGCTTATATATGTAGAAGTTGTCCAACAGTGTAGCTAAGGTGGATGACATTAACAGGCCCTGTGAAGTAATGCAACGGGGGAGTCAACAGGGTAAAATGGGCCTCAAAATGGTACACCCAACACACACCATATCACGGTTGCCAGCATTGAGATTAAAATTCCTACCTATTTATTTTTCTGTACTATAGTGCTATGTGGTTATTGAGTGCACCACAGAGATTATATACCTACAGACTATCCAACATTGCTTTTAAGGAGAATGACATCTTCAGGCCTTGTAAAGAGGGCAATGTGAGGTTCACTTGGTGCAAAAAGGCCTCAAAATGCTTTAATTTACCAACACACGCAATGTTGCCAGCTCTAAGATTAGAACCCCTATCTATTTATATGTACCACAGGGGTATGTACGTATCACAGGCATTGTCAATAACATTAAGGAGGAAGTTACAAGGAAACGTAGTACTGGCTTTTATCGACCTTTATTACAAACACCAGGTCAATGTTTATTTCAATCTAATTTACAGGACGATTTACCCATTAGCCAGTTTGTGGCTCATAGATCAGATATGGATGTACATAATCATCTGGAAACAAATAGTCAAGGTATAAGTAGTGATTCCTTTTGTCCTTTTGTCACTACATTTTGTAAAGATAGTCCAATGGTCATAGATATTTTAAATAAAAATTGGAACATCATCAGGGGTGATCCAGACATGTTGGACATTTTTGGACAAACTCCTAAAGTGGTATATCGGAGAGGGCCCAATATCAAGAATATCCTGGATAAGCAGTGCAACATGACATTTTCCAGTCAGATGACACCTTGTGGCATGTGTCATCAATGCCAGCATATTTTCTGGTTCCAATATCAAGGTGCAGGATAAGATTATAAAAATTAGGGTCAAGTATAGTTATTCATGAGCAGTTGTTTATATTGCCATATGCACACAATGCACCACTTAGTATGTTGGCAAGACTCAGCATAAGTTGTCACAAAGAATTTATGAGCACTTGTATGAGCTTGTACAACATAAAGAAACTAATGCATTATATAGGCACTTAAAAATATTTCCAAAACACAAGTTCAAGTTTGATGTTTTACAATAGGTGCAATGTGTCAGTTGGAGTGCTCCATGAAAATTATATCTCAAGGAAAAAGAGGTATGGTGGCAGATATATTTGAATGTCAACTGTCCACCAGGTTTAATCGAGACAGTGTCTGTTTCAAGTTTATTAAAACTTAAAATGTATGATAAAGAAATATCATGCAGTTTTATATTCCTTCATTATATATTTTTTTATATTTTATGTGAATTGATAGTATTGGTGTTATATAGTTTGTATAACACATATTTTTCATCATTAGTGTAGTATAGTATAGCAGTATTATTACAAAAAGTTAATTTCATTGTTTTTACAAGTCTTTTTATATGGTTGTTTTTTTGTAATAATAGTCTTTACAAGTATACCTTTTATGGAAAGGATGTTGTTTTTTATATGATGCCAATATATGACTGTTGGTTTGTATTGTTGCACCAGTTTTCAAATTATATCATGTGGGGTTAATTCATGATTTGATTGGCTCCTGTATAGTATGACATGGGTATATATAGTCAGTTAAATTATTTCATGATGTCTGAAGAAGTTTGATGATTTTAAACCTGATGAAAGTGCTTACCATTCAAAATAAATGGTTGGATTTCATTTTGGCTCCAACTTTTTTACTTGGTTACCATTTTCCACTTGCTGCACTTTGTGTTCTTATCACAGACACCACAGAGCTTAAAGGGTTGATGGGTGTCCAAAGGTGCTTCTAAGGTGAATGACATCAGCAGGCCTTGTAAAGTAGGGCAATGGGAGGTTTACTGGGTGGAAAAGGCCTCAAAACGCTTTAACCTAGAAACACACACACAATTGCTAGGCTTGAGATTAGAATCCCTACCTATCTAGTTGTATGTACTACAGTGCTATAAACTTATCACATGCACCACAGAGCTTATATGGGTGAAGAGTGCCCAAAGGTGTTTTAAGGTAAGTGATATTAGCAGGCCTTGAAAAGTAAGGCAATGGGAGGTTTACTGGGTGGAAAAGGCCTCAAAATGCTTTAACCTAGAAGCACACACACATACACACACACACACACACATACACACACACACACACACACACACACACACACACACACACACACACACACACACACACACACACACACACACACACACACACACACACACACACACACACATACACACAGTTGCCACCATTGCTGAGATTACAGTCCCTGTCTATCAAGTTGTATATACTACACTACTACATAATTATCATATGTGCCATGGAGCTTACATGACTGAAGGGTGCCCAAAGGTGCTTCTAAGGTAAATGGCATCAGCACTCCTTGCAAAGTAGGGCAATTGGAGGTTTACTGGGTTGAAAAGGCCTCAAAATGCTTGAACCTAGAAACACACACAATTGCCAGTGCTGTGATTAGAACCCCTACCTATCTAGTTGCATGTACTATAGTGCTATGTAGTTATCAAATGCACCATGGAGCTTATATAGCTGAAGATGTCCAAAGGTGCTTCTAAGGTGAATGATATCAGCAGGCCTTGTAAAGCAGGGCAATGGAGGGTTTAAGCATTCTTAACCCTGAAAGAGGCTGACATTTGTGCAGTCACAGAAACCTGGTTCAAAGCTACAGAGAGCACCCCAGCCATACCAGGATACTCATGCTATCATTCATTCAGACCCCAAACTGTGGGTAGCAAAACAAAAGGAGGTGGAGTTGCAATATATATAAAATACATACATGCCTCTAGGCTGGTCAAACAGTATGATGCACAGGAAACACTCCAGGTGCCAAAAAATATTGACAAAACCCCTATTAAAATCATAGCTAACTACAGGCCTCCACCTCTGACTCAATATGCCCACTCCACCTATCTGGACCTCTTCGACTCTATCAAGATTCAACCATTTACCCTAATCCTTGGTGAGTTTAACTATCCAACCATATATTGGTGATAATACTCTTGCCAAAACACAAATGACCAGAGAGTCCTTGATTTTGTTAATGCAAATGCCTTGGACCATTTGCTTGACACCCCTACAAGAGGTGCAAATATCTTGGACTTGGTATTAACCAACATGAGTAACCACTGGATCCTTCCTACAGTGTCATCATCCCTGGTAAAATCCGACCACAAAGCAGTCACTTTCAAAGTTACCATCTCCCATAACCCACCTCCTCCTCAAGAAAGATTAAATCTATCTGGTGGACATCTACAATAAATAAACTCTATATTGAAAGACAAGACTTGCTGTCCAGGACCAAGAGGGAGCAGGTGTCTAATTGGAAGAATTCTCTGCTTAGTTTGAACAAGAAAATAAGAGCACTACTGAAATCCTCCACAGCAAACTTCTAGTCCAAACTAGCCACATCTGCTAAAGACAAGCATAAGGCTTTCTTCACATATGTCCACAATCTCAATGGAAGCACCCAGCTCTGCTCAGAACTGGTGGTCAAGGACACCACATAAACCCCGTAAATATAGCCAACCTGCTGGCAGACAGGTTCAGTGAAGACTTCACTCCACTGCCCCCATCAGTAAAACAGGACATCCCCAGTACCTGCCCCCCTCCCCTTATCTCTAGGGAGCAAGGCATCACTGCCATCTTAAAGGCAAAAAATACAGCCTCCATGGGACCCGATAACATCCCAGGCTGCATCCTACATGAACTCAGGCAGGAACCTGCCGCACCATTAGGCACCCTATTCAACCAAAGCCTGAGTACCGGCTTCATCCCTGTCAAGTGGAGGACAGCTACTGTCATCCCTTTGTACAAAGGTGGAGCATCCACTGATCCAGGAAATTATAGTCCCATTAGCCTAACTAGCCTGATCTGCAAGGCCATGGAGCAGATTATCATTCCCTCCAGTAGAGCTCTTTTGAGTGTGTACCTTTAACTCCCAATGGGTGTGGCTTCAGCCTTTAAAAAATGACGTTATCACTTTACAGTTATAACAAATACTCATTGACAGAGGTCATATATCAATACAACTGTGTTTGACATCATGTATGCGTCAAGATAAAATATTCTGATACCTTGTATGTAACATTGCTTTGGAATTATTAATGCAAATATGAACAGGTAATAGTTGACACCTAGAGGCACAGTAGGAGGTAACTGCAGAAATGCTTGGAGACGTCACTTGGCTGTAATGAGTTACATTGGTAACCTCTAGACACTTGATCTGACACAGTTTGGTTTTGTCTAGGGTTGGTCATGTCTGTTAAATTCGATTGACTTCTGTAAGACAGTCAATAAGGCCATAGACAAGGGGAAGACAGTGCACACCACCTACCTTGATCTGGCCAAGCCCTTCAATACTATTCCTCACTCAGGTATAATATATAAACTCTGTGAACTAAGCATCAATCCATATGTTACCAGATGGGTAGCAAACTAGCTCACTGATAGAACCCACCTAGTCAAAATAGGGGAAGCCACTTCAAGTAGCAGACCTGTAACAAGTGGTGTACCCCAGGGGTTGGTCTTGGGGACTCTGCTGTTTGGGATATAGTTCTAAGAAGTGCAGGCCAAATCTAATGGGTTATGGCTGACCCAGTTTGCAGATGACTGCAAGCTGGGTGCTGTCATCAATTCTCCTAGTGATGTGGGCATCCTCCAAGAGGGTCTCACACAACATATGATTGGTGCCAGAAACATGGCTTCAAAATGAATGCCAAAACATACATCATCCTCCCTTTTGGGAAGAGTGACATCCCCAAAAATTATCACATTGATAATAAGGCGCTAAGCACACAATCAGTCGTGAGTAACTTGGGCACCCAGGTTGATAGCAGACTGACCTTTGACCACCATATTGCTTCTGTTTTTCAGACAGATTTTTACATGGCCCATCTTGTTTGTAAAGGTATCTCATCCAGGGACAAGGTGGTGATAACATCCCTGTATTCTTCACTTATAACACCCATTATTGATTACAATGTCCCTTTCGGCATGTTCCTCACAAAGCACATGCATCAGCTGGGGAGACTACATAGGTTACTTACCCAGAGAACCCAGATCCTGACACTTCCACCTTACACACATAGGCTAAAAGCCCTGTCCCTCTACTCAGTCTCCTACAGAGTCCTCAGAGGTGACTTCTGTCTGGCATACAAAGCAATGTCAGACCCCATCCTAATGGGACTGCTGCATATCTGCAAGTCAAGCTTCACTCAAGTAACCGACATGCGAGACCTCAACCTGGTGTGTGATATCAATAGAAGTTGCTGGCAGGACAGATTTATGTCCTGGAGACTCCTCCTTTTGTGAGATAGACTCCCTGTCCATGTAAAGCAGGGTACCTTATTAAACCTTTTTAAGCACAACCTGGATAACTGGATAGGGAACAGAAAATACACCCCTGGGATTCCACCTGTGTCCCTGCTAGACAGTGGCATAGGGTGCTGACTTGTTGGAAGATGGGCTAAATTCTTGGCTAGGCTTGTAAGGGCCTCAGGGCCAAAAGCCTAGTAAAGTCCTATTATCCTACAGGGTAGAACAGGCCTCAAAATTTGTTACCATTACACCCAGGAAATACACATAGCACATTTATACACACACATACTTGCCAGTGCTCAGATTAGAACCCCTTCCTGTCTAGTTGCATGTACCACAGAGATTATATACTTGGAAAACAGCCAATGGTGCTTCTAAGGTGGATGACATCAGCAGGCCATGTAAAGTAAGGCAGTGGTGGGTTTATAGGGTGGAACAGGCCTCAAAATGTATTACCATTACACACACATAAGCAGGAAATACACACATCCACAAGGGGATATAGTTATACACATACACCCAGACACACACACACACAAACACACACACACACACACACACACACACACACACACACACACACACACACACACACACACACACACACACACACACACACACAAGGTGGCTGATGTGAGATCACAACTACTATCTCCTATTACATAATGGGGCTTAGCATGGTATTTGCATATTCCACTGGTTATACTTGGTGTATTGTGGCTGCAGCACTACATCACTCTATGACTTCCAGAGTCTTTCTCTGTCTCTCTCTGTCTCTCTCTCTTCCCCTGTCTCCACCTCTCTATTAATGGTATTTGTATATGTTACCTATATATTGCATGTATATCAGATGCAACAGATCCAGATATATCCTATACGTACCACACACAAATAGATGGGGTAATTATGTCCGATGGGGGTGTTGAGAGCCAGTATGGATGTGCATATCTGAATGTCTGCACAGGGATATATGGACATCCCGATTGTATAGTTGGACGTGTGTTCAGACATGCGCTGAAAAAAACCTAAGTATGCCCAGTATGAGCATCAGTAATAACACTGGGACTCATAGCCAGACCAACCTGTACTCCAGTCCAGGTTTTGTGTGCTAGAGCCGATTGGCTGATGCAGCTGTGTAAATAGTCCATCAGCTATGTCAGTGGCAGATCAGTATAGGTTAATATGAGGACCCGCTGATAGACATTTGTGTACTGACTCAATAGACTGCAGGGAACCTATAGTAGTGCACAAATTGTTCTAGTGTGCACATTTGTCTGGTCAATGATTCATCCTTCCCCTAATATGTGGGCCTTTGCTCTGCTCCAATTGCAGACTTTATCGATAGTTTCTGCTCTTATGTAGCGTAGTTGTGGTATGAGTCGGGTAGACATTGTAATACCACACACAAGGTTACAGGGTTCAGACCTCTGACTGCAGCTGTTCAGCAGGTTGCCCAGCACTGTGTCCCATACATCTTCCCTGGTCCACAGACTGTTTGTGTTGCACTGTTATTATAAGGCTGCATGTTGGCTATTGCTGTCTAGCTGTTACAGTCAGACATCTGGGCAGGGCCAAATATAACAGACAGACACACAGGCCCAAACATGGGTACATGATCTTAATATTGCTCTTCCACACTTATAGAGTTGGTAGACTGTGTTTGTATTAGCATGCATTTTCATATGGTTATGGAGTCTGCATCTCAACTGTGTATCATTGATGTTTTCACATCAGCCTTTATTGGTTTGCAATAGTTTTCCAGACAAATGCAATGTTATGGCAAACAGAACAGATATATGAGTAATTCGAGTGGACATTCTGTAAAAGGCTGTCATCCATGGGGTATGGATGTTGCCCACTGACCTGTTGTCAGTACTGACAGAGTTACATGGCAGCCTTTATATCCTGGTGCAACAATGATTTGTCCCAACCTGCTGCTCTAGTAGCCACCTTCTACGTTAGTCAGAGCTGTGTACTGTCCATATATGTGGCCCCCTGTCCCTCCATTGTCCACCTTTCCTGCAGTAACAATAGTGACATATAGAGAGTCTGTGGAACCCTTACCATAGCTGTAGCTCAGATGCAAAATAATGGGCATGGCCAGTATTGAGCCATGGACCCTGTCAACCAAGACAATGCACTTAGACCACTAAGCCACAACAGCCACATATTTATTGACACACATACATAACACTTGTGTCCTGCATATTGTGGAGCTGGAAAATGTTAGCAAGTTGATTGGGACAGCCATGGGAATGTGTGGTTTGCTGCTATTAGCTTACAAACATAGATGTTAATGCAGTTGTATGGGAACACGGGTGTGTCAGGGGTAGTGGCCTATACCTCTCAACTGTGCAGATTTTCCCAGAATGTCCAGATGTTTGCCTTCTATGTTGGGTCCATTTGTAATACAAGTGTGTTTTTCTGGGACATTAATGGAATATCGATGAAAAATGAAGTCAGAAACTAATTACAAACTTTGGGTTTCAGACTTCACTCCCTTCCAAACTTCTTGCTAGTGCAAACGCTGTTATTCTAGCCACTTTCTAAGTTTGTAGGAGGACTACTTAAACCCTGTCCCTGTGTTTGGGCCTTTGCCCCGCATTTATTTTTGTCTTTGTCCAGATGTCTTGCTCTACAAGGTTGGGAGGTATGTAGGGGACTCCAACATTGACATGCGCACATCTGTCCTATGAGCCTGCTATTTGTAGGTCCCTCACATGGTGCAGTGGGTTTGTGTGGCTTGGAGTCTACTGCATATTATGTGGTAGACAGTAGCCAGCAGGAAGTTTATGTTGTCCCACATATCTGTCAGTTGTATGCTGCTATCCCGGTATCCCACTCCATTCCCTTGCATACATGCAGCAATACCATAGATATGTTACCATAGTCTACTACGCCATTCATTTGCTGTTAAGAAGAGTGACTTACCTTGTGCCTGCAGCAGTTGTGAGGACAGTGCTTCAGGGCTGACTTTGTCAGATGCACACAGTACACCGCCTATACATGGTAAGGTACAGGTAGTGTGATGTGTGTGGCATCCTTTTTACTGTGTGTGCAAGTTGGAGTGAGGTGTCAGTCCCTGGGTCCCTACAGTGTCAGTGTATGTGCTATACGTTGCCTCTTTGCCAAGGTCATGGTGTACTAGGCATGCCTACATCTGCCTACAGGGACAAGCTCAGGGGGTTCCTCCAACAAGTTCACCTCTGCCTGTGGGGACCTTGGCAATGGTAGGGGGCTGTGTGTCCCTTACCTGTGATGTTCCTACCACATTTTTTTTCACAGGATCATATTGTGTAGCATGGCAGATACTATGAACATGTGTGCACATGTGGCTGGAGAGTACTGCAGGGCTTCACCAGATATGTCAAGGCAGTGGAACCGTGACTTGAGCAGCCTAAACACATGCTTTACTATGTTCCTTGTTTGTGCATGTGCCTTATTTTTCTGTTCTTCAGTGGGCGTGTGTGCATTCATAATGGGTGTCATCATCCATGGTTGCAGTGGGTAGCCAGCATCCAACACTGGATGGCCGTATGGGATATCCTCCTTGGAAAGTGCCTGGTACAGCTGTGATGAATGCCAAATGTGGGATTCATGATAACTGGCAGGGCTGCCAACACACACATTGATGATAATGCCCTGGGCATTGCACACGACCTGGCAGTTGATGGAGTGATACCCTTGTGGTTGATGTAGACTGTACCCTCCTCACTGGGTGGTGCTTTGATGTGCACATGAGTGCAGTCTATGGCACCCAGTACCTCTAGGTAGTGTGCTACATGGTGGAAGAGTTGCATATTGCTGGTCCTCTCCTCAGTGGTGTTGGGAAAATAAATGTACTCACTGGGATGTGTTTGCATGACATCCAGAAACTGGTGGACCCTGGATGCGGATGTCTGTGAGACCCCCATGATGTCCCCAGTAGGTCTTTGGAATGTACCTGTAGCTAGTATTCATAAGGCTACACATACCTTTGTTTCCACTGGGATGGATTCTCCTCTGTTGGCTTCGGGTCTGAGGTGAAGGGGTCAGAGCTCAGTGAGTTGCTGACATATGTTCCTATCCACCCTGTAGCACTCTACTATCTCCAGCTCATGTAGCCCCTGAAAGGTTAGCATGGGTCTGAACACTTTTCTCCTCTTCAGTCTGGGCCAGTTGTCAGCATCATCATCATTACTGACCTCAGCCTGTAGCATGTAGAGATGTAGCAAAACAGTAGCAGCCCATATCATTTTGTCAGTTAAAATTCCCAAGTGTGTACTCCAATGGTGCAGATTATGAGGGAAAAATTAAACTGAAGGGTGTCTGCATACTTTATACTCATGTGCTGCAGATTCAGCCTGTGTGATTGGCTGACTATGATATATTCCACCTGCCAGCTACATTGTATAGGGGTTTGAATGGGCCAGTATGAGTGGCAGAGGGCGTATTAGTCATTTATAGTTGACTGGCTTTTCTAAGCTGTTTCCTTTTATTTATTTATTTATTTTTCAATTTCCTCCACTTCTAAGCCCTAAGGCATGCCGGACAAACCTGCGGCTTCAGTATAAACATTCCTAAGCAGATGTGACCCTCCCTTGTTCACAAGCATGCTTAGCTTTTCTTTAACCAGCTAAGCACAGCTTAGCAGCCTCAGACACCCCCCTCCGCTTAGCTGGGCTTAGCTGAGCACAGACAGGAGCAGATGAGATCCAATTTGCTTACACAAACCCTGACACACCCCCTTTTCTATCAGCTGCCTCTTCTGCCTACACTACCACATTGTAGCTCTTACACAGTTAGGTACCTGAAGACATGGGGGCCCATTTTGCTATTCAATAATCTTAGCTCATTTACATACACCTAATTGCGTATACCCTAGTTTATTTATTTTACATTTGTTTAATGGGAAAGTACGACTTGGAATGAAGCCAATTTTCAGTGGAGGCACAGGAAGAAATGCTGCAAATGCATGTCTTTCTAATGTGGAGGAAATGTGAGTACCCAGAGAAAACCCACATGAACACAGGGAGGACATGCAGACTGTGCACAGAAGGCACTCCAGCCAAGAATCGAACCGGACAACCTCTTTCTGTGAGGTGACAATGCTACAGCTGCACCATTGCACAGTTACTTTACTACACCAGAGCCTAGGTCCTTAGCCACCACTATAACCTGCCATTGTATGACTTTGCATGCTGGCCAGTATAATGGGAAAATTCATTATAGCTATACCATTACTATTTTACAATTTTAATTCTTTTTTTTTGCAAAAATGCCACGTTTGAGTGTCATTGCATGCTGCTTAAACATGGCATATGTGATAAAAAAATACTTTTAATTTTTTATTAATTGCATCCCTTTTAAATGTCAATGGCCATAATTTTGGCCATTGGCATCCCTACTGTACCTAATATGTGATTTTCTTTGAGTTGTCACGGCCACTTTTTCATTTTTATATTCCGGTAACCACGTCCATTTTTCCTGCAGACAGTGCTCCTACACAGATGCCTGTCTGCTTCCAGGATCACAAAATCACCTAATTTGCATGTTTTTCACCAGCAAATGAGGTGATTTCCATTCCGCGTTCACATCGTGTCTGCACAGTGCTGAGAGGCTTATGCACAACCCTAGCTTTGTTTCTTGGATTTCTCAGCCTCCTGATTTCATGTTTGAGCCTTAACACTATTTCTACATGGAACATCGCTCTGTGTATGGTTTATTGAATTATCCCCAGTATTTATACGATATTGTTTTCGATTAAGTGCACCATTGTTTTCAGAACACTCTATACATTTATCAAAATCCAACTCCATATCAGGATGCTATAGAACTACAATGCAATGCAATAAATTTCAGGACAGAATGAGAGGCCTATTCTGCCTGCCTAACACTGATTTTATATATACACACACATATATATATATATATATATATATATATATATATATATATATATATATATATATAGGTCCCCTTTAAAGGATCGAAATTCCACAACATCAAACCTCTGATCATCGAAGACCAGAGGATCGAAGTTGTAAAATATGAAACTGTAACAAACAAAAATCTAACAAGTAAAATCTTCTTATGTCATGTTTTTGCAGGGGGCTCCCACAACCCCTGCTAGTTAAATATACCACCTCTGAGATTGCACTACAGTGAAGAGAATGGTATATTTCCCATTTTGCACTGTACAGCAATCTCCATACACAAGGTTTGATATTTCACAACTTTGATCATTTGGTCTTCACAGATCAGTGATTCGATGTTGTGAAATTTCGATCCTTTGAAGGTCTGAAGGGGACCCATATATATATATATATATATATATATATATATATATATATATATATATATATATATATATATATATATATATATATATATATATATATATATATATATATATATATATATATATATATTATATATATATTTATACACACACACACACACACACACACACACAGACACTATATATATATATATATATATATATATATATATATATATATATATATATATATATATATATATATATATCTTCCTACACTGCTTTTGCCTTTCACATGCTTTTTGTAAAAGTCAGAATATTATTGCCTCTTCAAATGTTAAGATGTTTTAAATTCCAACTCTCCTTTTAGGGATCCAGTCTGCAGTCCCATTGGTTCTGCTTATAATTGTTAGTAACTTTCCATGTCTAATTTCTTGTCTTCTATGTAGACTCAGCATTCCCACATACTTATCTTTTGCAAACTTATAAAAATGAATAAGGTCTCCCCTCCTTTGTACATATAAGCATCAGAATCAACCTCCTTTTTCTTCATTTTACATGGATGGTGCAGTAGTGCAGCAGTAGTGTTGTTGCCTTCTAGTAAGAGGTTCTCTGGTTCAATTCTCAGCTGCCATGCCTTTTTTGTGGAATCTGCATGTTTTCCCTGCATTCATGTGTGTTTCCTCTGGGTGATCTGGTTTCCTCCCATGTTAGAAAGATGTGTGTTTCTCCCTGGGCCTCTGCTGAAATTTATCTTTGTTCCAAGTCAGTCTTTTCTGGTTAACAAATGTTAAATAAAATTGCACATGTGATTAGGGTGTCATAACAACAGTGAACATCACTTAGAGCCAGTGGTCACACCACCAGGTGGCTAACTCTTTCTAGATCATTCTTCCATAGCACACATATGTTACTGAGCATAACCCCCATTGACTGAGCTGATGTTTGTAGTCATGACTTTTCAGACCATCACATTATAAAATATATTTTTAATTGCAGCTGACCTTCTTGATTTTATGCTATTTCCAAACACAGTTATTCATCTTATTGACACTCCTTCAGCAGATTATATATGTGGAAGTTAAAGAGACTTATTTAGTTTTATCTTTATTTGCAGTGGTGGTGCTGTGGTAGCATTGTCGCCTGACAGTAAGACGTTGTCCCGTTCGATTCTCAGCTAGTGCATCTTCTGTCTGGAGACATGCGTGAATGGGCATACCTTCGTTGAAGGTTGTGCATCAGAGCTGGCAACTCAGCACGTAAAAATCTATTGCCAATCATTAGCGGACCGGTGTTCCGCTGTGGCGACCCCTAACCGGGAAAAGCCGAAAGGCACAACAACATTTAGTTTTATCTTTATTTATATGCACACAGTTACATGCAGCCTATTTGGTTAAATCATCCAAAGAATTTTGTAAAGATTTATGGTCTTTTTAACTATTTCATGACTATCCGCATATAGAGAGGAAATTACATTGGAGGGAATGCCCAGGCATATCTGATAACAGGCAAAGAAATAAGGCTCAAGAAGTGCACTCTGAGGATACCCTGTCCGTACCCTATAGGATTTTCCCAACAGCCAGCATATTCCCAATGGCTGAATCTTTTTATCAGCCATTCCACTATCTATTCCACTAAACTTTTCAAGAGATCCAATTTTAACAGTTTTTCAATTAATAATTGATTGACTATCTTATCAAATGCAAATCTCAAATGTATGTATGTCACATGGGCCTGTAATTTAATTATATCAAATTAATCAATTCTATCTAAAACGATTGCATGTAATAACATAGTTCTATAAAAACAAAAAAAGATTGCATGTAATAACATATTTACTTTTGATAAGAAAGCTGATGCTATTTAACAATTCAGTTAACCTAAGTTCATACAGAATCTTCTGCAATACAAACTTCTCCATGATCTTTTCAGTGTTTTAAAGCAGGCTGATTGATTTATAACAAGCTAAGCTTTTTGCAGATTCGGTGTTTTTGCAAATAGACTTCTCAATTGCTGTTTTCTGATCTATTATTTATGCAGTTTCATATCATCCATAGCCTTTTATGATCTAACTTGTTTAATGCCTCAGTGATATCATTGATATTTATGGAGTGAATTGCTGAAATATGCCTCATCCCCTAACAGAGTTACATTGCTACTTCTTATGCCAAATACCTTTGCAAAATGACTGCTTAATTATTTGTGAACTGTCATTCACTCACTGTTTCATTTTCTGTGATAAAAGTATCAGCAGTTTGGTCATTTTTCTTTTCTTGATTTATGTAGTTTTTTTGCAATCCTTCAGTTCTTCTTCAACTTTTCATAACATAGTTTTTGATTTCTCGTGTTACCTAGTTTTATTTTTTTTTTAGTTTATTTCTTTCCTTTTTTAAACAGAACTTATTTCACTGTTCTTCTTTTTAATTAATCAGTTTCATTTTAACTAACATTTTTCTGTATTTGCACAAATTATTTTCATGGATAAGATTTTCTTATCTACTGAAGATATTCTCCTTTTTCTTGACTATTTGAAATACAGCTTTAGGAATGTCACAGGAATGTCCCACATTTAAAAAATGTACTATCTTTAAAAACTGTGTCCCAGGAAAAGCAGTTTAAATACTGGCCAACCTTTATGTAGTCACTGATAAGTTTGTATTTCTTCTCACCTGTTTCTGGTATCAATAATTGATCTTCAAAACATATAGTACTGACTACAGCTGCATACCTTTTCACTCCATCTTGAACAGATGGAGTATCTAAAATATTCTCTTTCCTTGTAGGCCTGGTTGCTGTCTGTCTCAACCTACTATTCTGAACAAACTGTAAAGGCCAGTTTCATTGATCTAGATGTACATTGTCACTCTGATTGTCTGAGTAATATTACAATCTCCAGTAATAATAGTATAAGTATGTGCAATTAACGTGTAGGTCTCTTCAAATTCAATTTTTTTTTTGTTTTTTGGTGGACAGTAAATCCCTTCAATCAATATATCTGTTACTTATTTTTACACTTAAACTGAAGCAGTTAATGTTATTATTTATATTATCTGTGACTTAAACATCATTCACTATAATGCTGTCTTTGCACTTTTACTGCTCCCCTGAGTGTTTGAGTGATGTTTAAGTTTACCATAGTAATACCAGTATGTACATTGACTAAGTGAAATGGATTGTCTTTTTTCTTAGCATTTTCTAGTCAATAAATCCTTGTTTTTGGTGTGTCTGTTGCTTACTTGCATACTTAAACTGACACAGACTCTAACACTATTTTTGCAAAACACCAATACTCCCATACCACAGTTTTCTTTCTGTTACAAAACTAAGCCCTCTGCCTTTCAAATTTTAGTGTCCATTTAGCAGCCTTCAAACGGCTAGTGCTAATAACCAAAATGTTTCTCATGATAGCAAGGTAATGCTCATGGTCCTGCAAGCTAGACTGTAGCCATATAAAGATCACAAATTGTCAGATGCACAAGCTGGTTTTAGAAGGTGCTGAGAAACCAGAGATCAAATTGTCAACATCTGATGGATAATAGAGAAAGCACTAGTGGTCCAGAAAATATTTATTTCTGCTTTATTAACTACTCTAAAGACTTTGACTGTGTTTACCATAACAAAATCCTTTAAGTTCTTAGAGGAATGGGGATTGTAGGCTACCTTATTTGCGTCTTGAGGAAGTTTTATGTGGAACAAATTTGGCACAGAGGATTATGACTGTGAGCTGTTAATATGCTACTTCGCTACTTCATAAGGTGCAGGGTTTGATTCTGTCATCCTTCATTTACTTCTGTGGGACCCCAAGCACGTCACATTTCTATTCAGTGCTTTTGGGGCAGCTGCAGATTTGGGCTAGGCTCCTTAAAGGTCAGCTGGACTGCATGCATAGTAAATACCTATGATCAAGAAGCAATGGTTAGAACTGAATATGGAATAACAGAATGGTTCATGACTAAGAAAGAAATATGGCAAAACTGTGTATTATCATCCTACTTATTCAGTTGATAGGCTGAATATATCAGGCAAAATACTGGGTTAGGCAAATCATATGCTAGAATCAAAATTGCATGGAGAAATGCTAACAACTTTAGTTATGCAGATGATATGGCTAAAAGTGAAAAAGAATTAAAGAGCCTGTTGATAAGGGTAAAAATAGAAAGTGCAAAATTTGACATGTTGCATCAAAATAAATAAAAATATTCCATCTATTCCTTATGATTTCACAAACAGATTGAAAAATGTGAAAGCAGTGACAATCTTTTTTATTTTATTAGGATCAAATATTTCTGTAGATGTTGATATAGCCATTAAATTAAGGCACTTCATTTCTGGAGGGAAATTAATGGGAAATCTGGACAAGGTTTCAATGAGCAAAGACATTATATTGTTAACATAGTTCCATCCAGCAAAACCCACGGTTTTTCCAGTAAGGTCATATGGTTGTGAGATTTGGACAACAAGTAAGGCTGTGATTAAGAAAATCAGTGCTTTTGATCTGTAGTGTTAAGAAAAACCTTGGAGAGCTCCATGAACTGCAAGAACAAACAAGTAAATATTTAAAGAAATAAAGCCAGCTTGTTCACTGAAAGGTTTGATAGTAAAACTAAAACTCAGACACAGGATTTACTAGGTAAAGACACCAATGCTGGGAAAAACTAAAGGCAAAAGTAACGAGGGAAGGAAGCTAAGGTGGATGGACAGCATTACTAGCATTACTAAAGTAATGAGTATGAATTTACAGGAAATATCTTAAATAAGTAGCTGTTGAGAGATAGACCTGATGAATTGAAGTCTTTGAGGTGTCAGGTTTGACTAAATAAATGAACAACAACAATGCCTATGGTGGCACACATGATTGTGAGCATTAACAAAAAAAATATACACAGTAATTGCAAAATGGAAGTTTTATTTTTTATGCAGTAACAGAAACTCCCTTAACAAGTAAGTGTAGTCACAAACCACACAAACTCACACACAGTGGTGTAAAAATGGAACAGAATGTTAGATGAATCTAGAGTTAGGGGCTCTGGATTCATTAGTAGACAGTATTCTTGTCTACCATGTTCTCCTGGTTACAAAATTGTTCAGACTTGGAGTATAATAACAATTTCGATGGGACAAACGTGTCTTACTAAGATTATAACCAGGTTGTCAGTTTTAATAATGTAAAAATATTCAAACCTCAATTCATTTTAGCAGTGAAAGGACAGGAAAGGAAAGGAAACATTGTGGACTTAGATTGTTAATACAAGCTGTGACAGAAATAACTTTCTAACTAATGGTTGGCAGTTTTAGAAAACCAGTGCAATATCTTTTTCACTGTCAGTTTCACCATGAAAAAAAAAAAGAATTTGTCCTGGTCCCCTTCAATAAACGCATCACACTGAATGACGTTTGACAACCTTTATTAAACTTCCATAAACATAAATGTGTTAAATAATATTTATTAATTACAATTGAAACATAGTACAGCTGATTTTAATTCCAGCATAAACATCCATGTAAGGTTAATCAGGACAGTATGACCTTGCACATCCTGACCCAGTAAGCAGTGTCCATAACTCCACTCACTTTACTTATGAAGCAGTGTCCCATCACTCACTTCATTTACCACTTATTTAATTAAACATCCAATCAAATAAGCAGCATCCTTACCTCCACGTGTTTATTTGTTTATCAAGCAGCCTCCACCTGCTCACTTTCCTCTCTCAACTCATTAAAATGAATATCCAACACCAAAGAGGAACAGAAGAGGGCAAGCCTGTCCTTATTCTTCACCCAACCCAGTCTAATAACTAACCACAATCTCACTATTCCATCAAAATGGGAAGGGAGGGCGGGTAGCAAGTTCACACCAAAATGTGGCTCCTTACCCAGTTACACTTACATAAAGCACTTAAGCCTCTCCCTACCCTTACCTCATTCCCTCCCAGTCATCCCTTCTTCCCATTTAACCGTTTACATCTCCTACCCTCTTTACTCCCACTAGTATACTTATTTAACCCCACTATGAAGATGTCCCTGGACAAATTGGTTTGTTACCAAACCTCATTTTTCCTGGTCCCCTTCAATAAACACATCACACTGAATGATGTTTGAGAACCTTTATTAAACTTCCATACACATAACTTTGTTCAACAATATTTATTAATTACAACTGAAACATAGTACAGCTGATTTTAATTCCAGCATAAACATCCATGTAATGTTAATTCAGACAGTGTGATCTTGCCCATCCTGACCCAGTAAGCAGTGTCCATACCTCCACTCATTTACTTTACCTCTTATCGAATTAACATCCAAGCGAAAAAGCAGCGTCCTTACCTCCACTTGCTTATTTATTTATCAAGCAGCCTCCAACTAATTACTTTCTTTTTCCCAACTCATTAAAATGAACATCCGACACCAGAGGGGGAACAGAAGAGGGCAAGCCTGTCCCTCTTCTCCACCCACCAGCCCGACCAGGCTGTTCCCCCTCTCTCCTACCAAACTTCCAACCTAATCACTCATTAAAAGGCATTAAGCGGAACATCATGCAGTGTACAGCATCCTCTCTAACCAAACTAGATCTGTGTTACCACCTCCTAAAGTCCTAACTCATAAATAACCAAAGTAGCCAATTGCCTAATTGGCTAAAATTAACCCCAATCCCTCTACAATGCTTAAGTAGCAAACATAACCTCATAACCTAATATAATCTCTGTATATTGGCTACACTTACTTAACCATCAATAGTAGCTTCACCATGTTTCCCAGGTCATTACCTGTCAAATGCACCACCAAAACACTAAACCCAAGCCAGGTGAAACCACCAGAGAAATGTACCACCAGAAGACTAAGCCCAATGCCACCCAAAACACCACAAGGGCAATGATATGCCATCATGACTAATTGCCTCCTCTTTTCTGCCCAATGGATATACCAACGACCAAATTGAAATTTCCAGTTCTAACTGAGCAATAGCCTGATTCTCCTGGCATCCTACCCATTATCCATTATAAGAAAATAAAGCATTTGGCAACCAAAACCACCCTGTTACTGACATCAGTACATCCATGAAGCAATAAACACACAAACTGTAGGCCAAAAAACCTCCATATGTCAACGCCAACCCTTACAATCAACTTGATTGTAGACAATGTCTGCTGATCTCAACACTATCAGATCTACCCTTCCAACATGAGCTGCCACACAAAACTTAGTAACTTAACATAACCCTGTCATCCCTGGAACTGTAATAATTGCAGCTAAAACCTCCTTGACCCACCAAAATGCCCCAACTTGGTCACAAACCTGAACCAAATAACTCGACAGTCCTTCCCACCAATCTCTTAAACCCAGTGGCTGCAACACAATTAAACCAAGCTAACCACACCCTTCCATAAGCTTTATTTATAAAAGCTACACCAGAATCCTGGCACAAGCATCTAATCCTTCTAACCCAATCTAACATGTCTAGGCTAACCACATCAGCAAACCATACCACTGACGTATCACCAAGTGAAAATGGACCCTATTCCTCCCCAACTTCTCCTACTAATACCATGATGCCTGCTAAATTAAAAACCAGCATCAAAGTCCCATCTCCCTCCTCCAGTCATCCTCCCCTTCTGATGGACAGTCCACACCAATCTGCTCAAATGTATGCCCCAAGCCAATCCTCCTGTCACATTTACAAACCAATGCAAATCACCCTGACAAATGCAATGTATCTGCCAAAACTGGACAACATCCTTAATCCCCTGCATGCCCTTGCTTGAATTTCCCCTTTAAAGCCTTCCTTTCAAGGTGCCACCTTTGCATCCAATAACAAAAAGAAAAAAAAAAACACCCGTAAACATCTGCTAGGAGACCCAAAACCATACCCTGCTTAATCCTTATACCATCAGCCTAGCCACAGGAACACCTACGTCCTACCTAACCCCAGTGGTCACATACCTGCAATGCCCATCAAGCCATACCTACTCCTAAAGGTCACACATATAATATACAACCTCCTTTCAACTAAATAACCTACCCATCCCCATTTCTACTCCACCATAGCTCCACAATCACTATTTCCCTTATACCATATGAGTAGTCCTACATATTGTCCCACCCACCTTGATTCAATAGAAAATCTATAAGAAAACTCCTATTATCCATGTATTGAAGGAACCTGAACCTGCACCATTCAGGATGTTATAAACTCAAATTAACCAACATGCCTTCCCTGTCAATCACTTGTATGGCTGAAAACTTATCCACACAGTTCAAACCAGCATGAAACCTACACAATATTGACATATCCAAAGCCATATCCTACTGAAACCAAACTACCATGCACTACATAGAACCTAACACCTAAGGAAAATTAATAGTCAGAGGTCCCTTCACATATAAGCAGTAAGCCATAAAGCCTCAACCTTACTTACTGGTTAAAAATTCCTAAGGCCATCAGACTAACCACATCCCCATCAATGATTTTGCATAGCCTTTTATTCCCCGTTCCAAAGCCTTCTTCCAAGTAAATGCAAAAGGTCAAAAGAGCCCCATCACTGCCCTCAGAGCGAGCTTAACTAATCAGTCATCGAGCTCCCAAAATCTCACCCAACCTCAGTTGTTATGACTCTACCTCATATCCCTGTACTCCCCCCTTCCTTGTGGATGGCCCCAAGTTCCCCCTAATTAAACCTAAAGACCTGCTTCACTAAATCCCCAATGCATCTCATACTTACTAGTCCCCGCAGTGGTCACATACCGCACAAACTCTCACACAATGAAATGCATAGGTAAAATTGTATCAGTACCTGTGACCTCTCTCTGTGCAGCTCCAGCCATCAAACCCTCCCCCCGCAGCAATATCTATCACCTGATAAGACCACATCCTTCATCCCGATGGCTGATATGAACTCTGCGTTGAAACCATCTGTTACCCGACCTCAATGATTTGCCAGAAAACTAAAATATTTATGAGAAACAGACCAAAAATATGAGGCAAAAATCTAGACATTCTGCAAAAATCTGTACAGTTGAGAGGTATGCTGCCATTATCTTCTAGTGTCAGTCCCAGGGGTTCCCATAATTTGCCATAACCACAACATTATGAAGAAAAAAATAAATTGAGAGATACGCCATGACTCTACGGCCACTCCAGAGCACCCACTGAATACAATTGAAAAGTTGATCAAATAACAGGTTTACTTTAAAGGGCATGAAGACTGCAACTCAGATGTCTATCATTATCTCCTACCATAAGTTGACACTAGTTTCCATAACCAGAACATTATGAAAATGGACTCGAACTTTGAGTCAGAACTACCTTGCCCTCCCTCTCTCTCTTTCTCTCTCTCTTACTCAGATGTCTGCCCATAACCTTAATGAATTACCACAAGCCAGCACTGTAACAAAAAAAAAAAAAAAAAAAAAAAGGAAAACTGGCCAGGTACGACCTCTGTATGTCATTATGCCTTAACAACCATCCATCCCCTCAGCTCATAACAGCTATACCAAGAAATAAAGCTGGGACTACTCGCTTTCTTCCTATAGCCCCCGCTGCTTTTCCTTATCTCTCTCTTTTTTTTAATATAATTTCCTCTTCCCCTCCAGCTCTCCCCACATCAGTAGCGTAAATGTAGCTGTCCCAATGTGTGTGTGTGTGTGTGTGTGTGTGTGGGGGGGCTTGCAATAAAAGGCAAACACCAGGCTGCATGTTGCCTACCAAGAAGGCAGAAATATAGGCAAAGGATTACTCATTATAACTTTGTTAATCAGGAAATCCTTGGTAGGTTAGAGTGGACAAGGATATTTAAATGCTCTTGGTGGGCATGTTTGATCCCCCCCATAAGGGTAGCAGAGGAATGCATGGACTTCCTAATCCTTTGGACACCAAAGTATGTATAGCCCTTACTATACTTGCCACTGGGACCTTCCAGAGACAGTCTGGGGACACCTTGTGGATTTCACTGGCTTCTGCTTCAAGGATACTGAGGAATATTGAAACTGCATATTTTAGAAAGAGCAAGAAATTAGAAAGGGATATTAGAGAATATAAGGATAAAGTTAGTTATCCCAAGCCTAGATATTTTTCTTATGGGAATGGAGGGGAGTATAGTTATGGTAATAGACAGAATGAACCGTTGGTTAAAGATATATATGAAAGAGAAGAGATAGGCGATTTGAATGACATGTCCGAATATCCCCCTTTAAGGAGATCGGAAAGAATAAAAAACTATCAGGATCAAAAAAACTACAATTATGGGGGGTACATGAATGTAAGGGGCAACAGAAGGAACAACAGGAATCAATTCCAGCAGTGGGAGGGGTAGTAATTGACAATATAAGGACAGGATATAGTGTGGATAGTATACTGTCGCAAGGTTGTGTTAACAAATATAAAGGTCACACTATATACAATTATAGTAATAAGGAGTTGGAAAAAGGACACTTCTCTTTGTTATCTAAAGGCTTTAAATTTGTACCTAACAGAAAAGCGGATATGAACAAGGTGCTCATAGATTTGAAGTTGTTTTTAAGAAAGAAAAATCTGGAAATATTATTTCAAGGGCAGAATGCCACTCAGAATACTCAAATGTTAAGGAAGAGAAGTATGTTCAACCCACCCCTTCATCCCCAACTGAAAAATTTTGAGGTCCTTATGGAAAATAAATTAAGGTCTGAAATCTGTAAGAATAAAATTAGTTACAATTTAACCAAAGAAGAGAACAGTATATTAAGGAACTTAAGGGATGATAATACTTTGAAAATACTGAGACCTGATAAGGGGGGTGGTTCCGTTATTATGGACCATTAACCTATGAGGCAAAAATGATGGAAATTCTAGACAACAATGATAAGTATGTCAGAGCCTCAATCAATGAAATCAATATAGGGAATAGGAAAATATACTTGTTCTTAAATGATATGTTGTTGGAAGGTTCAATTGATGTAGATACATTTAAATATTTATATGTGGAAAAACCGAACGTTCCTACTATTTTTGGGTTACCAAAGGTTCACAAAAACGTAGAAAATCCTCCAATGAGACCTATTGTTGCTTCTGAAGGCTCGGTCACAGCTCCTCTAGCTAGATGGTTGGATGTTAAATTAAAGGCTTTATCATTAAGTGGGCAAGGTATTGTGAAAGACTCTTGGGATTTATTGCGAAACATTACACAAAATATGTATGATGAGAACATTATTTTCATCACCATAGATATAGTTGATTTGTTTTCATCAATACCCCATGAACAAGGCCTTAAGTTATTTGAAGAAGCATTAATAAAGTATGGGAAGTTTAGTAACAATGATTTTTATATTATTTTGTCCTTAATGGAACTAGTATTAAATAACAGTTTTATTCATTATGAAGGGGAATTTTTTAAACAAATACAAGGTGTCGCAATGGGTGCAAGGTGTGCCCCTACATATGCCAATATAGTCTTAACAATATGGGAAGATAGGTATATTTTGAATTCAAAATATGTACAATATTGGAAATTTTATAAGCGCTTTTTAGATGACATGTGCTTCCTATGGGTGGGTTCAGAGGAAGATTTTGTAACCTTTTTTGAATATATATCAGGCTCTACTGAATTCTTGAAGTTTACATATCAGATGGATAAGAACCTTTTAACATATCTGGATATTATTATAGGTAAAGAAGAGAAAGGTTTTTATTCAAAGATATTCAGAAAATAAACTTTTTCCAATTCATTTCTGGCCTTTGACAGTGCCCACCCTTATCATCAGAAAAAGAATATTGTCAAAGGGCAATATGTAAGAGGAAGCCGTATGCCATCGAAGGAGAGTGATTTTAAGGAGGAATGTAATAAGTTAAAATCTATGTTTAAAGAGAGAGGCTATCCCACTGACCTTATTGAGAGGATGGAAGATGAAGTTAGGAGAGGTAGACTAGATAAATTTAAACCCATTATAGGTGTTAAAAGTGATTTAGGGGGGATAACACAGAAGAAGGATAATTATGAAGGGGTGAATAACTTTATAGTGGATTATAATAATGATGCAGTTAAGATTAAAAAAATATTAGAAGAAGAATGGATGAGGTTTGGTGAAATTTCTGACCTTAAGGTGATTTTCGAGGAACCATTAAAATGCACATATCGAAAAGGTAGAAGCTTAAAAAATATGTTGGAAGGTAAAAAAGAAATAAAAAAGGGCAGGGGACAAAAAGTAGGAACGTATAAATGTGGTAGGTGTTCCCAATGTACTTATATTTATGGAAGAGATACTGTTTATGTAGTTAGCAGAGATAAAGTGATAGAAAGTAAATTCTTTGCCAACTGTGAAACATGTGGAATAGTTTATTTAGGGATGTGTAATCAATGTGATGCTTTTTATGTAGGTAAATCTGAAAGAAAATTAAAAAACAGAATTTATGAACATTATTATGAAATAAGAACAAAATGTATTAGTAATGCCTTTTATAGGCATATGTTAAACTGTCAGGAAGCCAAATTTAGTTTTTTTGTACCGGAAGTAGTGGATAAAGATGTAAGGGGTGGGCCATGGGAGACCACCATTGAGTACAAGGAACTATTATGGCAACTCTCACTAGAAGCAAATAAGTTTCCAGGTCTGAATGATGCAATTTCCCTGCTCCCCGTTTTAAAGTTAAGATCAGCTAAACTGTAAGTTTAGCAAGGTATATTGCATCATAGAATGCAATGAAGTTATGGAATATTTGTTTTAGATGTATTAGATTTGTATCAATTGCATTTCTTGACAGCATAATAATTCATATGGAATATTTAGTTTAAATGTTTTTATGCATGGTATTAGAAGGATTGTTTGTGTGCAATTAAATTTTGACAATAGATGGCGCTATTTATGCGTTGATTTTTTTTTAGATATGAAAGGATTTTTAATTATGTATTTTGATGGAATATATAAAGTTTTTTAAGGTAATATTTTATTTTAAAAGATATTGTATAATATTAATTTTGAAATAGATATGTTGAACGTCTTTTATTGTAAATGTTTAGGATGCTTTTAAAAATGGAGTTAATTTAATTATTTAATTGTTTTATTGAAGGTGTTGATTGATTAAAATAAGTATAAAAAGTTGGGTACTGTATGGGTATGCATCTCCATCTGAGGAAGTCATAGCAGACGAAAACGCATTGTAGCAGTGATTTGCGTTAATGTTCGAGTGAAATTGTGGGCTGAAAAGTCATCTGTTTTGTGCTTATTGGAACTGTAGATGTTCGTGTGAAATTGTGGGCTGAAAAGTCATCTGTTTTGTGCTTATCGGAAATGTGGACTGTATATGTTCCGGTGATGTATGGACTGTGAAGTTAGGTTTGTCCGTGTATTTGGAACTGTATTTGGAACTGTGGACTGAAAAGTCAACCTTGTAATAAAGTGGGTGCTGAATACGCTATTCAAGTACTTTTGCCTCTTTAGACTGCTTTTTGGTGCTTTGCTAGTTTAATATATGAGCAGTTTTTTCCGTTTTTGTCATTATACTGAGGAAGCTCCTGAATGTAGTCTTGGCACATGTGGATCAGTATATCTATTTTCCAGTATCATCTCAGGACTAAGCTCGAATTATGTGCTCCTTTTATGAGATGGCACATTTCCTTGAGGTACTTGGTGAGACAGATTGCACCCATGTTGCAATTAGGGCCCCTCCTGGTCCACAGGGTGAGCACTACTACAACAGGAAGGGCTTCTATTTCACCACTTACCAGGTAGCGTGTGATGGATGAGGGTACATCACCAATGTCTCTGCCCAGCATCCTTGAAGAGCCCATGATTCCCATATCTGACACACTAACTCACTGTACTTCCCTCTCCTGTATGGCAGGATGCTCTCTTGTTATCTTGTGGGTAAGAGGACTTTTTGTTAAGTACATAGTTATTAATGTTAAAGGTAATTGCTATATACTAGTTTGTCTTTTCTATTTGTCTTCCCTCCTGTTTCTCTCCCTCTTTCTTTCTCTCTTTTTTTATTATTTTTGTAAGGGAATGCAAAATATCCACTGGAGCCATGGCTCACAGCTCTGATGAGAAATCCGTCTTGGTGAGAAATCCAGCTGGAGCTGTGGAGAAGAAATATAACACATCCCTAACCCAAACCTGTATTGTGACTGAGATGGTGCTTAGGCTCCCAAAGAGCCATTTTAGGTGCCTGGATGAGTCTGGGGGTATTGTACAGTATGACCCAACTACTGTGTGCAGGATGTTTACTGCCTGTTGCATTCTGCATAACATGATCATGCACCAGTCTGGCAGTAAAAGTGACCCATGCTGTCACTGCATCTCCCAGTTCTAGTCCCACAGTGACTAATGGTTACCAGTCAGCAGCAATAATAAGGGACCCCATGCAGCAGGCTCATGCACAGCATGCAGTAGCACAGGTTCGGAGGTGGTGTCCAGTTAAGAACTATGGAACAGGATATTCAGGTTAGTTTTTTTTTCTTAAAAAAAATACAGGTAGAGTATAAATGATCCATGCAGTGATACCTGTGGGCTATGCTGTGTGGTGCATGGTCTACTGTCACTATTCATCTGACATTCTCTCTCAGCTAAAAATAATTTTTTTATTACTAGCTGTTTGCCTAGGTTCTCACTGATTTCTGTGCAGGGATGCAGAAAAGCAGCAAGTCAATAAATAAGTCAACAGTTGCACGTGTTGCATTTAATAATTTTTTTTTAAATTATTTATTTAGTATTTAATAGAAACAGGTTCTGTTAGCAGTGAAAATGTAGCTCTCATTTTCAGTTTATATGTAAAGAAGAATGTTATACTGCACATCACTTTTATTTCTTACTGCCATGTACATAGACTTCTGTCCCCCCACAACATAATTGCATTTAACAAAAAATGTACAAGACTACAAATGCTGAATATGGTGAAAGTAATAGCAGGACAGGGATTAACTTGCCATATATCCTCTCAATCACCAACCAATCCATAAGTTTCATTACACAAACATTCTTAAAATTAAAATTATACACGCCTTCTTCCCCACATTAAAATACATACTCCCCAGGATTCATGAAGCTCGGCGCAAGGCCGGCGGTAGGCTTGTGCCGACAGTGTGGCGTGAAAATGGCGCAGTAGCACCAAATGCATATTAATGAAGGTGCGCTGTCGCCACAGCCACGTGCACAGGAAAGGAGCGCGAGTGCATAGGGCGTGTCGAAGTGCCGCACGGAGGCGTAGAAATGCCAGCTGTCGACGTGTAACCTAAAATGCTTGCATATAACAAGTTGTAATCACATCTGTCAGTGTCCGTGAATACTGAAACGTATGCAAAGCATGCAAGAAAGTTCCTGAGAACACAAAATGAAGAAGCAAACACAAATGCACGGTAGGGAATAACGGGTCCCTATCCCGCGAACAAATGACATGGAAAACCGTGTGCCCATAGTCCAACGCAGTGTAGATAGCTATACCAAGTGGAAGTGAAAGGCATTATATGTTAGCGAGCCACCAGTAGGTACATCCAGCCCAATGGTTAGGGTCGCCAGCTGACCCATAATGTGGGGGGGGTACACAGCTGGGCAGATGTGTCCATAACAAAATACACGATAAATGTACATATCTAGCGACCGTATGTCCGAATTATATCCCACAAGGCATGTAATAGTCACATACAAAAGGTAAGTCCGTATTTCACATACCAAATGTGACAGGAAATAGAATAAGCATGTAAACGAAACAGAAGGAGCATATAAACAGCTACAACAATAAGGAAACATGTAGGCTGAAAGGAACAGTATTATCGGTACTGTCAACTGTGGGGACGTGCTGCCCAGTACAATCAGATATGTGTATGGAATATATCCCATCCTGGACATAGGAAAAGGTGGCATCCTACCAATGATTAGAACAGTCAGCCAAAATCTGCAAATCAGGGGTACAAGCCGAACTTGTCAGGATGTGTCACAGTGTATACCAACCATGTAATGAAAGTTAAGTATGGGCGTGTACCTATGTGCGTGAGGTATAGCATGTGGAAAGCAAACATGGCAGGGTAGTCCACACAACCATACAGGTACCTGACATATGTAGGGTATTTAATGTGTTACTCTGGCTGTGTCATGGACCAACAACCAAAGCAGTGATGTATGGGGTGTGAGGAATATGTGTGTGTGGGGGGATGGGTAATGGTACAATCCTCCAAGGCGATACTGTGTCGTATGCAGAATAGGTGAACCGGAGGTGTATGAGGGAGCAACGGGTGAAGCTGAAAGAAACACAAAAACATGTATAAACAGCTGCAATACAACCAGACGAGCCATACTGTAGAACACAATCCCACAAACATATGAATATTGAAATGTGCCATACAAATGTATAGACATGTCACCGGCACATACCCACAGATTGGTCCTGATGGAACTGGCCATAACAAATGCAACACACCTGGATGCATAATGGACTACCCAGCATCCCCTCCACATCACACAACCCGCTCCCTTACCTGAACGTTCACCAAATCCAGCCATACTTGGCCTACTGGTTTGGTGCAGCCACATCTACACATAGTACCCATTACGCATATGTAGTAGGTAGTGTCACCCTAGGCAGTTGCAGGATTGCACACAATGTATCCCTTGCATGTAAAACCCCCAGCACATTTTCATAACGCCAGAAGAATGTTCGGTATTTCCAACACAAGTCTAAAATTCTGTGCACTTGGGAAGCCTTTTTATATGGAAGGAGGAGGGGATTATTCTTATAAATTACTGGAGTAAGAAACTAAAATGATTCTGAAATTTAAGACACTGAAGCCCTTTGGATTGAATCGTGAATTGGGTATTTAATTGGACTATATATTTTTTGTAATGAATGGATTGAGTATATGTTATATTAATATTTATATTCATAATTATTTTTTGGATGAAATTTAAAAAAATGTCATATATGTATATATATATAAAAAAAGTTATAACAAAGTTTTTATAAGAATGTGAAAAAAAGAAAATTTTTTTGAAAATGTCATTCTGAAAATGTCACTTTAAATGTTAATTAGATGGATTGATGAAGTTGTCTGTGCTAATTGCCATTAAATTAATGTGTATATATATATTTTGTGAAAAAGACATTAATTGTGATCCATTGAAGTCGAAAGGCCGAGGTACCAGATCGTTTAAGCAATAAAACAGAAACTGGTGAAATTAGTGCTGGACTTGTGTGTTGGATTTGCTACTTTTCTTGTGCTGGTGTTGGTGTTTCGAGAATGTTCGGTATTTGTCTTGTTTTGGTCTTGTTCAATTTTTGGGATATCCCTCATGGGATAAGTAACCTGTGTAAACATTAGAATGGAAGACACGAAGTCCAGTCCTGTAGATATCTGGACACAAGTTGGAATGTGCATTAGTCGTGCACGACACTGTCCATCCCTAAATGGTCATGCATAACCTACTACCCAGGATCAAACACCTGCCCGTGACGCACGTGTCCCGACACGAATAAGCGAGAGAATATATTGCACACATTCGCATAGTGGCACATGGTATTAGGGTGATGAAGGCACTGACGTAAACAGGATACTCCTGATCCACTGTGTGAGGGACAATTAATGTGTGTGTAGGTGTGACCTGACCAACAATGGTACAATGCCAAATGTCTTGTGACCATAGGAAATAACTATGCACTATACTGCATGTAACAGTTGCCTAAAGCGGTCACGTCAGGATAGAATAAACGTAATTCATACAAGAAACAGGCAAACAACAAAAGTGCCAAAGGTATAAGGCTCACAGCTAGGAATCAAATGAATGTTCTAAACCTGCACTGACCATGGCTATGTGTTGGCCCAAACAATCTGGTGTCCACAGTAGGGTTATCATCTGTCCTGCTTTGCAAGGGACAGTCCATCATTGGACAATTGTGTCCTGACAAAAGGCATTTCAAATGGCAAATGTCCTGGGATTGTAGGACATAATTATGTCCCATATGTTATGTAATAACAGCAGAAAAT
>NC_056728.1:284771460-284796460 GCF_019279795.1 Protopterus annectens
AAATCAGGGACAGTTGAGAGGTATGCTGTGGGTATGTGTTGCCTCGACACATGTGATAGCTCTACATATAGGGTCTATAGGGCCGCCACCAGTTTGAACGGCCAAAGTGGAACCTGCTCTGTAGAACTGTCAGATGTACCAGGGCAGAACATACTTACAGCCATGCATAGTACAGAAATATACATATCGGAGCAAATCAAAGCGTAGTCTAGCAGCAGTATAGTTGCTTATGCTATTACATATGACATATCGACATGTCAGGTATACAAGACCTGAAACAAGCAACCAGTACAGACACCTACAACATGAGAAGGTCCCCTAATCAGGACAGATGCAATGGCTAGAGTATTGTCCATACCACTCAACTGTCCCTGAATGTCAGGTACGTCCCTGAGTTTGACTGAAAGTCTAACTGTGTCCTTCTTAATCCCTCC
Organism: Protopterus annectens; assembly: GCF_019279795.1. NCBI lineage: Eukaryota > Metazoa > Chordata > Ceratodontiformes > Protopteridae > Protopterus > Protopterus annectens. The sequence goes on from NC_056728.1 coordinate 284,771,895, forward strand.
TAAATGTAGTGGCTGTTGAAGGAAAGGTGGTGAATTACACTTACTGACTAATGACAATAAGTAAGAGTTATAAACAACTGTTACTTCAGAATATGTGTATTATGTCATATGCTCTGATTCTGTCAATGTGTCAAGTTAATAGCACTACTTTTGTAAGTGTCCCTATTTTTCATGACCTGTCCCTGAGTCTGCAGAAATGTGTCCCCGATTAGTGGAAAGTTCTGGTATTGTCACATGTGATGTGTGATGAGGGACTGTCCCATGCAAAGTGGGAAAGGTGTCACTCCTACAGTCTCCCGTCGGGCAATCTGAAAGGTGGTCAATGTGTAGTTGGTATGCGGTAGCATGACTCGGCAGACAGCTGCGTTAACAAACTCAAGTCACATGTCAGCATTGCAGAGTATCGGTTCCCATGTATCAGGCAGATGGGAGCAGATCATATGAGGAACACGCATATAATATGAGTACGTCACTGGACAGGCCGCCGAGTCCATACAGTCGAACGGCTGCCGTTGCAAAATGGTTACACATACCCGATACTGTAGTCATGTAGTCCGATGTAATACGCATCACAAGGGATCGCACACACCCAGCGTGAGTGACAAATGTAAGCAGAAATGTCGGAGAGCGAGCAGCTGTAAGCGTGTTTGTCTACCACTATGCCAGTAGTGCCCTGTCAAAGAAATGTGGAGTGTAAACGTGTATAAGGTGCTGTGACCAGAGGTCAGCAGTGCTTAACACTGTGTAAACCCATGCACAACAGCTCCCACCTGCTGGACTGTGTCTTACCCGGTTTGTATCCAAAGGCGTCGCCTGTCCGCAAACAAAGAACCACCCTACACACGTGATGGTAGAAGTACCCTGCACACATAGCTCATGTGAATTAACAATAGACCATGGCATATGTACAGACAATAGACTGCAAACACCATACAGTGCAGACATCCAACAGTATAGCAATGTACTGGCAGATATGTCCGGACCACTGGTGTGTGCATGCCTAGCCGTCCTGTGTTTCAATGTGTGAGCATGCCCAGTATGACTGTTACGCATGTTGTAGACTGACAATACCGTCATGTGTGTTAGCATGCAAAGTATGGTCAACTGCATTGCATGTGTCACATGTCCAGATAGTACTGTGTTGCTGATCCCTACATTCTACACAGACAGGTGACATGCTGTGTCTGCAGGGTAGCTAATGGTCATGTGGCATTGACAGTTGCTACATGTCTGAATAGCGTGGGGGGACATGCAACCACAACCACAGTCCTATACAGCACCGTGGGTGGTGCACATGACTCTCACATGTGTAGGTGTGACAGGGGCACAGCCAACAGTTGTACACATCTGCCACTACTGTACTGGTCTGCTGGGTACTCCATGTCAGTGTGTGGACCTACCTAAATTGCTGGTTGGAGGGATACCAGGGTCTGTCATTTCCCAGCATTAATTACCAGCACAGTGGTGTTGGACGTCCTATTACACATCCTACATCAAACAGCCTGGCCTGCTGTCATCTGTGTGTGTCATAGGGGGTTGGGGTCAGTCATTGGGCATATCCATAGGCCATCATATATAATTTGCCTGTATTGGTCCACATCTGTCCAGCTGCATGGAACATGTGTGGGCTGTACGGACACACATGATGGTCAGCCCATAATCTGCAGTGGGTTAGGACACCCTGTGTACTACAGCCTACCATTGTGACCCCTGTATGTGCTACAGAGGTCATGGTGCCACTATGGATGTGTACTGTCTGCTGCCCTAACATTTGGCCACCACAGTCACTTGTATGCTCACATACATACCAGAGCAATGGGTAAGTACACATTCTAATACAACTGCCACTTGTTAGGTCAATAGACATACCCTGGTTGTGTTAAGGACTGGAGGACAGTGCTGGAGTGCTGCCTATGTCGGATGCACACAGTGCACCTCCCATACATGTCTGAGCACAGGTACTGTCATGTTTGGCATCCATTGTACTGTGTGCTGGTCAGAGAGGGGAAATCCGTGGGTACCTACTGTGTCAGTGCATATGCCTTGTGTTGCCTCTTTGCCAAGGGCAGGTCATACTGTGCACGGGCTGTCACCGACTTTGCCCTACTCAGGTAGTTCCTTCACCAAGTGACACTGTGCCTGTACAGGCCTTAACAGAGGTGTTGGGCTGTGTGGCCCTGCCCCATGCTGTTCCTGCTGCAATTGTTACTGCAGGTTAACATTGTGTAGCATAGCAAATAACATAACAACATGTATGCATGTAGGTTGTGAATACTGCAGAGCCCCAACAGATTTGTCCGGATACCAGAACTGTGAACTGAGCATCCCAAACACGTGCACATGTATATGTCTTGCCTGTGCATCCGCCTCAGTATGGTGTGACTGTTCAGGTGTGTGTGCATTGCTGATGGGTGTTATAAGACACTACACCAGTGTTTACCTAGCAGGAGACTGTAGGGGATGTCCACATAGGCATTGGTGTGCTAGAGCTGTGTCAGATGCCATATATCGGACACATCACAGCTTCCAGGGCAGACAGCACACACATTCAATCTCATGCCGTGGCCATCGCATAGGGCCTAGCTGTTGGAGGGTATGCCCCTGCACTGACTGTAGGCCCTACCCTGCTCCCTGGGTGGTGCTACGTGTGCAGGCTATAGCACCCAGTACCCCAGGGTACTCATCCATGTGGTTGAACAGATTCATATTGCTGGTCCACTAATCACGTGTGTGGAGGACCTGCACATGCTCACGAGCATGTATTGACATGGCATCTGTGAACTGGTGCAATACTCTGTATGCAGATGCCTGTGAGATACCCATGATATCCCCAGTTGTGCTGTGTGAGGTACCTGTGGCTAGTACACCTAGGCCAACACATCCCATGGTATCCAATGTGATGTGTTCCCCTCGGCCTGTTTGATGTGTTAGGCACAGGTCAACAAGCTGCTGTAGGAGGTCCCTGTCCACCCCATAGTGTTCCAAAATCCCCAGCCCATATAGACCCTGGTAAGTCATCCCCGGTCTATAAAGTCTTATGTCACCCCAGTAAGGGTTGTTCAGCAACATACACATCTGCACTACCCCAGCCTCCTGCACATGTTGGTATATGTTGCCTGCTGCAGCCCGTGTCATTTGGTTGGACTGTGTCATGAAATGTCCCTGCAGGTATACACCAGTGGTGTAGAGTGTGGACAAAACATGTGTGTATGCTGCTTGCTCGCATTAATGTACTGTTCATGTGTGGGCTGACCATGTCATCAGCTGATTGTGCTGATCAACACCTGTTTGTGCAGCCTGTACACCCTGACTACCCCACCACTGCTGTCATCCCTCCCAATGTCACCAGGCAGGTATAGACACACCCCTAGCTTAGGTTTGCTAAGGCAGAAGCAGTCCCGAGGCACAGTTCTGCAATGTACATACAGTATGCCTGACTCCCCTCCCATGCTGTCAACTATATGTGAGACCTGCACCTGGCTGACTACACACATACACTCCAGGGACCAGCAGCACACCTTGGTGATAAATGTGATACACCATAGTCAACCTCATCTGCATAGTATAGTCTTCTAATGAATAGTTATATGACCCATACTGAACCTCCAACATATTAACCACTGCTCAGTGTCACTCAGATCCACACACAACTGGCAACAGGTGCCTTACCATCACCATATTTGATGTCCCATGGTCTTCCCAGCAACAAAATAACTGGTGTCTACACGACTACAACCCATGGCCCTGCACACCACAGACGATGTGCATTAACACTACACCATGGCAGAAATACATAGATCCCAGGCTATCATGTACAGATCATCCGGCACAAATAGTCAATAGTGCTGATGTCCCCAGACATATGTTCACATCTATGTCCACCTCTACATCTACATATATCACATATATTATTTGTAGACATATATACATGGACATATATATATATATATATATATATATATATATATATATATATATATATATATGTATGTATATGTATATATACATACACACATATACATGTACACTCATATGTAGATATGGCATTTATATCACAACAGCGAACCACATGACAGCAATGCATTAGACAGGAATGGAAAGGAAACTACATGTGCCACCTGCATCATGTAGTGTTGTTAATATCAAGGCACGTGTGTTATGTTGTATCAGACCGTAGCAAAGGTAAGAGTAGGGCTGCTGACAGTTACTCACCAGACCTATTGGTGACTGTATGTGTTGACAACCCAGTGTCTTGGCAGAATATGTGAGCTGTGGACACTAAATAGGTCAGCAACAAAACAAACTGGACACATCCTGCAGCTAGCCACCCACAGATACCAACACATATGCTATAACTGCCAAACACACACCTGCCATGCCCTGGAATTGAGCATCTACCTGTCTAGTCTACCACACTACAGCATTATGCAGTAACAGAATGCGCTACCGAGTTCCGGTATCACTACACTCCCACAGGCATACTTCTAAGTGGATGACATCATCCGCAAAGGCAAAGCCACCGATAGGGAATGTATGTGGTGTGAGCCATCTAAAAGCAGTACTTTGTCCCGAGGCAGCTGGAAACACACACACACACACAGAGGCAGACACTCGGCAGGGCTGGGAGTTGAACATACACCTAACTACCTTATCACACCACAGCATTACGCAGTTACAGAATGTGCTACCGAGATTATTGAACACAGCACACCCAGAGGCATACTTCTAGGTGGGTGACATCATCCACAAAGGCAAAGTCGCCGATAGGGAATGTATGTGGTGTGAGCCGTCTAAAAGCATTACTGTGTCCTCAGGCAGTTGGAAACACACACACAGAGGCACACACTTGGCAGGGCTGGGAGTTGAACATACACCTAACTACCTTATCACACTACAGCATTATGCAGTTACAGAATGCGCTACCAAGATTACTGAACACAGCACTCCCAGAGGCATACTTCTAGGTGGATGACATCATCCGCAAAGGCAAAGACACCGATAGGGAATGTATGTAGTGTGAGGCATCTAAAACCATTACTGTGTCCCCAGGCAGCTGGAAATACACACAGGCACACAATTGGCAGGGCTGGGAGTCGAACATGCACCTAACTACCTTATCACACTACAGCATTACGCAGTTACAGAATGCGCTACCGAGATTACTGAACACAGCACTCCCAGAGGCATACTTCTAGGTGGATGACATCATCCACAAAGGCAAAGACGCCAATAGGGAATGTATGTGGTGTGAGGCGTCTAAAGCATTACTATGTCCCCAGGCAGCTGGAAACACACACACACAGGCACACACTTGGCAGGGCTGGGAGTCGAACATACACCTAACTACCTTATCACACTACAGCATTACGTAGTTACAGAATGCGCTACCGAGGTCACTGAACACAGCACTCCCAGAGGCATACTTCTAGGTGGATGACATCATCCGCAAAGGCAAGGACGCTGATAGGGACTGTATAGAGAGTGAGCAGTCTGAAAGCATATTACTGTCCCAAGGTAGACGTAGACAAACACATGGCAGTGGTGCGATTGGGGCAACTAAATATCTATGGAGCACTACAACAACACTACATAGATACGGGACGCACCACAGACAGTACACCCTTCAAGACAGTCAACCAGAGTGTTCAATGTAGGCATCCATCGTGATGTTGAAAATGGACATCTGTTGCCTGGATGACCACCATCGCTATACAGGATGTCAATGGCCATGCCCATACACAGAGGCACATCACCGACACAAGGTGTCACTGCGCATGCCCACACGCTTAGTATCACACATCCATTTGGAATGTACTGTGTGTCCATCTACACAATGGCGTACTGGGCATGCTCACACACTTAGCAGTTGCAAAGGGCCATCTTGAATGCACACGGATTCTAAACACGGAAGGGCGGAGTTTGGAATGTACTGTGTGTCCATCTACACAACAGTGTACTGGGCATGCTCACACACTTAGCAGTTGCAAAGGGCCGTCTTGAATGCACACGGATTCTAAACATGGAAGGGCGCAGTTTGGAATGTACTGTGTGTCCATCTACACAATGGCGTAATGGGCATGCTCACAGACTTAGCAGTTGCAAAGGGCCATCTTGCATGCACACGGATTCTAAACACGGAAGGGCACAGTTTGGAATGTACTGTGTGTCCATCTACACAATGGCGTACTGGGCATGCTCGCACAGCAGTTGCAAAGGGCCGTCTTGCATGCACACTAAACACGGAAGGGCGCAGTTTGGAATGTACTGTGTGTCCATCTACACAACGGTGTACTGGACATGCTCACACACTTTGCAAAGGGCCGTCTTGCATGCACATGGATTCTAAACACAGAAGGGCACAGTATGGTGTTACTGTCCCCACATACATGAAGGCCACTCACATGTACTGACCAGTACACACTCAGGAGCCATCACAGATGTCTCAGGTGCAGATCACAGAGGTGCACACTGCAGTCTACAATGTAGCCCTCAGACATCCCATATCGCTGGATCAGCAATACACAGCCATACATTACCACAACACCGTGTGACTTATGACCAGTGGACTAGTGGAGTAGGTCTACAGCAACTGTGCAGACTACACATGTACTGACAGGGTTCCATCATGTGTTATGCATTGCAATGATACCACTGTACATAACCAGGTCAGCTCTACACATACCAGGGGCCCAGGGTCTTACACAGCTGTGACAGATGACTGTCGCTGTACACCAAAGAACACACATGTTTGGATATGACATACATGTAATCGCAGTGGATATGTGCATGGACGACACACACAACACATATGTACATAGCATAGCTTTTGCTGTCCTCCGTGCAGACAAGTGGCTACAGCAATCACACGCACATATGTCACACACCTCACCCACAAAGCCCATTCTGTATGTTATTCACAACACTGAGACAGGTGTTGCTCATAGGTCATGGCCATTCACATCCTTACATACACAGATGCCTCACATTTGTCTGTGTGGTATGGGCTACAATGAGGGTGGAGTACAACACATTAACCCTGTTTTACTGTAGCTGGCACTGGTGTGATATGCACATGTCACTCTGGCACCTTTTGTAGTGTTGATTCTGTCAACAGGCCACTGGTAGAACACTCCTGTGACATACAAAGGTATATGTAGTCAAACATCCGTACTGTCATGTACATCTGTACTGCTAACATCTACATTGATAATGGTTCATGGACTTACATACCATACTCAGCAGGGTAATAGTGCGGTGCCACCAATTATGACTGTCATCACCACTTGTGGGTTGATATTATCCAACACCCTATCTGTATTGTATTTTCATGCTCAGCATTTGTTCAGAACTTGTGAGCACTTCATGAGCTACTGATTAATATAGCACCCATTCCACACCATTTCTCACAAGTACACTGTCTGTCCTTACAATTCCAGCTTGCTTACAGTACAACAGCTGTTGTACACACATAACTCACATATCTTGTGAGACATGGTTGTATATACAGGCATGTCCAACTGCACGTACCAGTGCTATTGCCTGTCTATATGATGAATATGTCGTACATGTGGAAATAGAGCAATTGTCTCATGTACACAGTCAATGCTCACCTCCCAACCTACAACATTACAGCCTGTGGGAGATGCACATATGCAGCCCTGCTGGGGGTAATGCTGTCACCAACCCTGACTGAACCTGACAATCATGTGGGGATGTGTAACATTCACAACACACCCCACTCATCACATAGTCTCACAAAATCTCCACCACCACAGGCCACACATATGAGTACAACTTGTGCAGTACCTCTCCATACTCTGTATAGGCACCAAAGGCAGCCCCATCACCAAACACAACAACAATAACTTATAGCCCACAGACTCATGTGTGCCCATCACATACAGCCAATAGGGTGTTATAACATACACAACACACCTGTCATAGGTGACTCTGTAGGCGGTTACACTGATGTTCTACTCAGCAGGCTACACAAGGTGATAGTCGCTTACACCTTGCTGTCGGGTAACTGTTTCTGCAACATAACCTATGCACCCATGCCACACCTCACCAGGTACAATTTGACTGTCATTCTCCATGTTAGTGTGACTGCCCTGAGATGCAACTTCACAGACTACGCGTGCAGGGACATGCAATAGTTCACCGGTCTTGTAGCCCTGAAGGTATGGGCCAAGCCCTGGGAGCATTATGCATTCATCCAGACCTGTTACCACTGTACAACGACTGACTGTGTCACTTCAACAGTTGCCTATGCTTCTGCTGTCATTCCACAGGCATCTGGTATCTGTCCGCTTTGACTGACATGGTCAACAAAACACGATGCTTTGGCACAGATGACCTGCACCTGTCAGCCCTGGGAGTACAGATAACATGTAAGGCTCTTGCTGCTTCTATACTGCCTGTCTTGCACAGTTTTCCATAACATTCACCACCAGAATGGGAACAGGCAAGCAAAACATGGGGTCATGTGATGCAAAGCTTGACATCTTCATCTCTGATGCAAGCAGGCAAGGCACTCCTTATAATGGACCACTTCAATATCTCTGCAGCGACTGGGACCTGCCTCTAGGCTCTGCAGAGCACACCTGCAATGACAGGTTATACACAGACCATACCTTTCAGTCATGTAACCTGGACCGGCACACCCACGGTTGAGGTGTTCCCATATTCCACTATGTTGTACACACATCCTGGCTAGTTACTTAGCACAATGCATCAGAGGTGCTCCACATGCAACTAACTGTGGCCAGAACTGCTATACACATTGTAACAAGCTACAAATTCAACAACATACCCCATGGTTACCAGACCTCACTTCTTGGTGTACTGGACAGTAGGGCTCAGACAGGTACTACTGATGTGAGACTGACACTACCCCACACTTAACTGGGATAGCCACTCATGTACTGACACATTAGGCCAACGCTCTCCGGGATTCATAACCTCCACTCTGCTGGATCAACCCATACACATCACCTCCAAGACCAACAATATCCTTGACATGGACACTACCAACATGTGACTGGTGTTCCACACCTGGGGTTATCCCCTCGTTGGTGGATTCTGAACATATGCTAATCACCCTTGTTATCCACATCCCGGCACCACACCCTTCACAGCATACACAGTACAAGAGTACTGCAACGCCTACTGCAGACATCTTATGACAGCAGTAGTTAACATCATGACACCTGTGCAGATGGACAATGTACATACAAATGGTGAAACATACCCCAGTGCACTTCATTAGCACTTACACGACTGCATGGATCATGCTATTCCATACAGAGCCATGATGGTACCCACCAGATAACGGGCGCCACTCTGGGGGTCCAGTTCCATGGACATAATTTACAACAACAGGTGGAGGCTGTTGCAAAGTGGAGTACAATCCCACGGGTGGGGTAGCTCACTGGTCAGCCTCAGTAGGGCTACAGGATCCCTCATCACATACTCTGAAACTAGCTACGTAAACATTACTGCGACACATTCCAAGGTGTACCACAAGGCATTATGGAGGTATGTCAGTAGTCAATGGCAATACCCACATCTGCTCTGACATACAACAGTTACTCAGGAACATTACAGAACCAGGTGATGTTGGCAACATGCTGGCGGATGGGTTCAATGCTAACATTACTAACATTACACCCTCTCACTCCCTACAGGGTCACAATCCATGCAGGAACATTGTGGTGTCCCTGCAGTCACACCTACACAGTACTAACCTGCACTCTATATGGCCTGGAATACTGGCCCCATGTGACCATCCAACATCCCAGGCTGTGATTTACACAAACCTCTGAATGGCATGTCTCCTCACTTGGCCACCATATTCAGTAATAGCCTTGTATCAGACATTGTGGCCCCTGAATGGCACACAGCAACAGTTATCACACTTCACCAGGTGGCGCCACAATGCACGAGGGGGACTATTTCCCTATACACCTGACTGGACTGTTTTGCAAGGCTATGGGGCACATCATCATGGAAGTCATTCACAGAGACATTGGTGGGCTCCGGTCCTTTGATGCCACCCAGGTTGGACTTGTTAGGGCCAGAGCATGGCTCCTACACCTGGTGGACTCCTTTGATACAGTTACCAGGGTAGTTGATGACGGTAAGGGGGTCCACACAGCCTACATTGTCCTCTCATTGCCTTTCAGCACAATTCTCCATTCTGATATTGACAACATACACATCCAACTGCACATCGACCCCTATGTCTCAGGATGTTATGCAAAATGGCTCACGGACAGGACACACACAATGAGGGTAGCATACCATAGTACCTACTGTATTTCAGTTACACTTGGCATACCACAGTCCTCAGTCATAGGGCCCCTCATGTTCACTATATGCTTCCCTGAGGTGCAGGCTAGCACAGACGGACTTTCCCTGCCTAGCTTTACACACAACTGCATACAAAGTTCCATGATTGATCCACAAGCTGATATTGACTCCCTCCATAAGGGTGTCACTGTGACAGATACCTGATATCAATATCATGGCCTCAAGCTGCATTACACCACTCACCCACTAACTATCACATAGGTGGTAGTCCCCTACATACATGTCACACTGTACATGATCGTAGTACACACGTATGTTGCACCCACTCCTTTGATAACCATATTGCCACTGTGGCATGGATATCCTTCTACGTGGCCACACTTATCTGTACTGGGTTTGTAGCTAGAACATAGGCACCCATTGTATCTCTGAACTCCAGACGTGTACACACATTCAAGGGTATAACACCCCATTTAGGGTGTACCTTACACAACAGCTATGGATTTACATACCACAACATTAACATGCCATGACGTTTATTGAGCTCGACGGTTGAAGTATGCGGCAGAACAATGGATACCATGTCTGTACACATTTGCATGCTACATACTCAGGGGTGACCTCCGCTGAACAGACAGGGCCCATGTCCACAACAATATTCATGGATATACTCCACATAAGCGACATAAGCAAAAGCCACTGTCAGCAACATGCTCATGGATATGTGCACACACGCAATGATGAGTGGGATGTGCTTGAGGGTTACATACCCAAACCAGACACTCACCATGCTTTGGAACATGATTCCTATGTACATCACGCAGGGACACTCAGTAGCACTGTTCATGTGATACCTCACTTGGTGGATGGGAGACACATGTATGCCAGGGATCACTGCAGTGGCTGTACTGTGCAGAGGTGCAGGTAACACATGGCTCCACTGTTCACAGACAGGACACTACCCTAGAGAGGTGCCGCTGGTGTGAACACTGTAGTTGAGCTTACACATAGACTTGCCAGACTGCATAGTACCCCACTATGAACCTGTGAAGCTATTACATGTCCTTTGTGCATGGTTAATTGAGTAGCTCTTCCATTTAGATTAGCTATCATGCTATTACAGCATCCCGTGAATACAAGCCATATGTATCCTGTTATTGTATATTGTACATGCCAATAGACAATACCTTTGGTATGCATGATATGCCTGTTATGCTGTGTAGCATATCTGACATATCTACCTGCAATACTGTACATTACACATATTTTACATAGTATCCCATAATGCAAAGCATATTTGCACAGCAGGACCACCTTAGACATGTCATTGTCGTTATATGCCCATTCACATGCCTACTGTGACAGTATATCGACATATACTATCCCCTGCTATGGCACGTACTTGTTAGACATACCCTACCACTGACGGCGGGTGGTATGTAATTGTTCTGTTTAAAGCCCTTATGTAGCATCCCTTGTGGTGTCTGTGATGTTTACCTTGTGGCCCACTGCAGGACACACAATTTCTACAAGCGTTACTATGCTCAGCATAACATCACTACATAATACCTTTTCCCACTTTATGCATTGCGGACACATTTAATTAATACAACACAGGCTATACATACACTAACATAATTAATACAAAACAGGCTATACATACACTTACATACCGAGTGTTCTACATACCTTGTTATCGTTCTGGACTTTCGTGACTATCTCTCTTACACTGTTTAAAAAGTTCTATGGTATGAGCATACGGTTTGAATGTCTGGCAAGTCATCCTTATATACGTCGATACCTGTAACATGTGGTTTCCTGCCACCAATTGGTGTTCCTGAGTGACTTATTACTTGCACATCAGCTGTGCAGCTACTCCATTCGACAATTACGTGGCAACAGTGAGGTATAATTGAATTCTCCACTTGGGCATTGCCCATTTGCCCTACCTTCAGGGAGATGGCCTGTATTGTGAGTAATTGCAACTGCTATGTGTAGAGACATGGATAGTTTGGATTCATGTCCCCCGTGGATTGTGTGTGACGGCTAGAGTATGTGGTTCTACATGTGAGTGTACCTGTCATCCCAACCATCTGATAAGGGACTATTGCAAACAAAACCTGTAACATCACCGTTTGTTCCATTATACAACGGCTACGATTTCACATGGTGCCTTTAAATGTGTCTCTCACAAGGTATGTTAACGCTTCTGCAGATGTAATTGACTGACTGGATGTTTGTGCTGTAATTACAGTCTGTATTGCTATAGTTTCATGTGTAGGGAATGTAGGTGGGTGTACGTAGCATATACAGGTTTGTGGGGCTTGCATTTCTACATATTCCATATATATATGTGGGCTCCTTCCCTAATTAAAGAGCTATCAGTTAGTAGACTTTTGTTACGGGCATATACATTGGGCCATTGTTAATTGGTTTCTATATAGTATGCAGGTGAGGTTGATACTTCCATACCTCCGGAATTACAGCGATATGTAAAGGAATGTTACTAAATGACAGCTGTCCCGTGTATTTCTGTCCCAGATATTTGCAGTCATTGCAGTTGTGTTGGTAACTGAACCTCTTTGGCATGGGTTGCCACCTTTTCAAATGGCCATTGTGGGACACTTGCAGGACACACATCGGTGTTTACAGGCTGACACATACCCACGGTCAGTACACAGGATAGTACATATTGTTGTAGGACTTTGGCTACTTATATTGCATGTAACATTTAAGTTTCTTACATACAGGCATAACTATTTAATGCAACTATTACATAATATATGGGACATAATAATGTCCTACAATCTCGGACAGTTGCCCTTTATAATGTTTTATGTCAGGACACAACTGCCCAGGAAGGGGCTGTCCCTCCTAGCTATAACCACACCTACCGTAATGATCTACCTCCGAGTTGGCACTAACAGTCACACGATGCAGACACACACACACACACACACACACACACACACACACACACACACACACACACACACACACACACACATTACAGTCACACGGAAACACACATGGCACCCTCAACACACACATACACAGACTACGGCAATCACAAACACAGTTGAACACAGTACCTACGTGGACCGCAACACCGGCAGCGGTAACTAAATGTCCCTTCATATCATGATAATATTACTCGCGGTTCTAGTGTTCTGGTACTGTGTTTTTTTGGTCTTTCAGCCTCGTGGTTACACATGTCGGTATGTGACACATTCCATAGTTGGCGGTATCCTATTTATTTGTACCTCCAAGGTTTTATGAATGTCATTGACCTATCTATATATTTGCAGATATCGTTGAATCCGTATATATCAACATATATCTCTCTATCACCTTTTCTATCTGTATTATATATATGTGTGTATATATATATATATATATATATATATATATATATATATATATATATATATATATATGTATATATATATATATCTATATATATATCTCTGACAGAGAAAGTGACAGGCAAAATACACCTTTCATTGTATACTTGTCGGTGTATACTGTTTCCTGGACTCCGCACGTTTGTGTCTGAACCTGTCACATTACACACCTGCCGTAGGTACATCTTGGCTACCATAGTGTTAGGTGATTGTATACATGATTGCGTGTTCTACTCCTGGCAGTGGTCATTTTACCCTTCAGAGCAGGCGCTATTAGTACAGGGGTGAATAATGCTGGTTTCACCTGTTCTGGACATCATTGACTGTGATCTGCGCAATATTCAGAGAAGCTTAGCCCTGTTTCGCATATCTGTATAGTCATATTTAAACGACGTTTACCAGCACTGGGCAACACATATTCCCACTAACGTGTGCTAAACATGATCTGATGACCTGCATCCGACATGCATTATTCGTGCCTTCAGGATTACGTTACATCCCTTGCAGGACGTGGGACCAGGAACATGCATGACGGTCACTGCATTTACCACTTGGCCATCTGGGATTTGTACATGTGTTATGGCGTTTTGTATGTGGAGTATACTATGGCTGTTACTCCATACTGCACTCACAAGGGTAACTCATTTAGTTTACATATGGATGAGTCCAATTAATGCTATGTCCATGTGATGTTTACTGGATGTGCTCTAGCATTGGGTATGTATATCACAGTGAGCCACACATGGTAATGTGCTACACCTTCAAACGACCATTGGTGGAGCATGCTGGGGTGACGAATACCTGTCATGGGTACACCCCATGCCTTTACACAACATCCATGATTACATTATGTGGAGCCTCTCATTAACACAGCAGGGAATCCGTGCAGAGTGTGTGGAGAACAGTGCTTACACACATGTGATCCTGTGATTGCCTCTGCTCCACTGAGCGACAGTTGGTTACTCGATGTTGTGGCAACAGCAGACATTGTTTGCCTTGTCTGGTGTATGGCCTCTGACAATCTGGCGTGTACCTACCAATGTACCTAGGAACCTATATACACAGCACCAACATATGCTGATAGGCGCATGTACTATTCAGGTGTTGACATTCCTTGTTCCAATAGCTGTTGTGTGTACAATGTTTGAGGGCTGCCTATGTAGGATTCGCACAGTAGGCCACCTATACATTACAATTTACAGGTGGTCGTGTGTGTGTGCCATCCATTTTACTGTGTGTGCAGGTGGAGAGGTGTGTCAGTCCGTAGGGGCCTACGCTGTCAGAGTATGTGCTATACATTCCCTCTTTGCCAAGGCGTAGGCATATTGGGCATGCCTCCGTCTGCCTACTGGGGCTGGCACAGGGTGTTCATGGTCTGAATCCCTCTGTGCCTGTGATGGCCTTGGCAATTGTGTTGGGCTATGAGGGCCTTCACCATTTTGTCCCTGCTGTAGCTGTTTACGCAGGATCATATTATGTAGCATGGCACATACTATGAAGATGTGGGCACACGTGCCTGGAGAGTACTGCAAGGCTCCACCAGATGTGTCCAAGCAACGGAACCATGATTTCAGCATCCGGAACACACGCTCTATGATGATTCTGGTTTGTGCATGTGTCTCATTATGGCATTCTTGCATGGGTGTGTGTGCATTTCTGATGGGAGTCATCATCCACAGCTCCAGTGCATAGCCAGCATCCCCCACAAGGTGGCCATGTGGGATGCCTCCCCCCTGACAAATACCTGATACAGCTGTGAGGCATGCCAGATATGGGAGTCATGGTAGCTTCCAGGGCTGCCAGCACACACATCCATGATAATGCTCTGGGCATTGCACATGACCTGGCAGTTGATGGAGTGGAATCTCTTGTGGTTTATGTAGCGCCTACCATACTCACCGGGTGGTGACTTGATATGTATGTGCGTGCAGTCTATTGCACCCAGTACCTGTGGGTAGTGTGCCACATAGTGGAAGTGACGCATATTGCTGGCCAACTCCTCCTGAGTTTGGGGGAAGTATATATGCTCATTGGCATGTGGTAACATGGCATCCAGGAACTGGTATAGTACCCTGGATGCTGGTGCCTGTGAGATCCTCATTATATCTCCAGTTGGCCTTTGAAAGGTACCTGTGGCTAGTATTCGCAAGCTTACACATACCTTCATGTCCACTGGGATGGGTTCCCCTCTGTTGTTTCTGTTTCTCAGGCGTGGCCGGCACAGCTCAACTATTTGCTGTAAGATGCCCCTGTCCACCCTGTAATGCTCTACTATCTCCAGATCATGTAGCCCCTGGTCAGTTACCCTTGGTCTGAACACTCTTCTCCTCCTCTGGGGCCTGCAGTGGTTTCCAGCATCATCCTCCACAACACCGTCAGTCTCTAACACATGGTGAGGAATCACAGCTATGGCAGCTCCCAAGATGTACATTCTAAAAGTTCCCCGTGTGTTTACACCTATGGTGCAGTGTTTGAGAATACACAGGTGTGTGTAGCGTGCCTTCACACTTTATACTATTGTGCTGTGAACACCGATGATGTCATAGGGTGTGCATGTACGATTGTAGCTACAGGGTATCTTATGTGTTTTACTACAGGAACTACTATTGTGGTGCCTTTGGTGTTGAATTACATTTGGCTGCCGTGGATTACCTCCTGCCCTTCCCTTTACATTTCTTCATGTTTCACCTACCATTTTCTGGCATGCATTCAGCAGCCTGCTTTCATTTGTACTTTCCTAGACCTGGCTTATCTTGTGTAATGTGTTCTATTGCTGGTCTACTGTAGGTTTGCTTTGCTCTGCTATGACAATTCTCCTTTCTTTGCAATCTAACGCCTCCCCTATCCTGTTTTGCAGGTTTCTGCGAGCAGACTTGACAGCTGCCGTCGATTGCCCACTGTGAGTTAATAGGTGTTAATTGCTCAGTTGTACTCCAATTACCCTACTGCGGCATTTCCTTCTTTTCTTCCCCTGACCTTCCTGTTTGTGCTATGGTTCGTGATGCATGCATCTGCTTACCGGGTTTCGGGCATGTTTTCATCCCCGTACACATGCGCTTTTGGGCACCATATGTGCTCTCAGCTAAACGATTCTATACCTACCTCCCCACCCCTGTCCTGCAGCTTTGCTTAGCAATGGCCAGGCCAGATTTGCATTGCTCCAATGTGCTTACAGCTACGGTGGCACACCCCACTGCTGAAGTCATGTATACCTCTGAGCCACTCCTTGGTGTTATAGTGCTGCGCCGTATGGTACATCTTTAATCCAGCGGGACGTTTGTGATTCAGTATTACCTGCCTCATTTGCATGGCATTGACTACTAATTCATAGTTACCTCGCCGAACACTGTCACAGACCCTTAGCAACCCTTGCAGCTTGGTTGTGGTGTACCATGCATACCATTGCGTATTATGGTGAAATCCTGATTTGTATTACATTGCGATTTTATGACATTTGTATATATTTTCTTTGTGCTCCAGTTTGCACACACATGCCCTGTGGTTGTACTTTGCGTTACTGTGGACATGACATTAAATGTTTTTTTAGGTTTTGTGCATCTTTTCTTATGCCATTGGCTGTGTATTTAGCCATTGGCATATGTTAACTTTGTAATACATGAGTCTGGTCCGCTTCCATAGCTCCGATGTTCTGTTCGGGAAAATGTAAACCGTGTTTTTTGGTTTACATTTCCGTGGGCTTACGCTACGCCTGCACCACTTCATGAATCGCTATGTACCTTCATTTGCATGGTGCAGCACTGCACATGGGGTGATTAGCATACCTAAGCCGAGGGCTGTGCAGTTCTGGCGTACACCGGTAGTGCATGTGGAATTGGATCGTACCTGAATCGCTCGATGGCCATATTTGGCGTTATACTGCCTACACTATGCCTGTGTCTGGCGCAAGCTTCATGAATCCTGGGGACTGTCTGTCTAGGTGGTTTTTTGCACTTCTTCCTCCCTGTGTGGAGATAGTTTTTTGCTGGATTCTTGGGCTGTTGGGGCTTCAGAAGTCCGGTGCAACACAGTTACTTAAAATGCTTTTTATGGAGATTGAATCATGGCTAAACAATTCACAACTGCTACTAAACGCCAAAAAAAAAACTTCTATTACTCTCTTTAAATCCACCAGATATAGACTTCAAAATCTTATCTAAAGACGGAACTGAAATAGAAATAGTAAAATCTGCCAAACTACTAGGCATTACAACTGACAACAAATTCACCTTTGAAACACACATTCTTAATGCAATAAAGAAAACACAGTTTAAACTTGGCAAACTTTAGCATCATACATTTTACATGGACAAAAACACCAAAACAAAACTGGCAAGTACTTTACTCATCCCTGCTCTACTTTATGATAGTGCCATCTTTACTAACCTTCACTCATCCCTTAGCAATAGACTTCAGTCTTGTTACTATAAAATAGCTAAATCCACCTCAGGAAAGCCTAATCCTTCACACCACTGCCAAGCAATCTCTGAACTGAACTGGTTGATTTCCCAAACTATCTTTGCTATACACAACTAATGCTAGCCCATAAACTAATTTATAAACCAAATACCTGCCCAGCACTCTCATCAGTATTACAAACATATTCCTACATGTACCCTAAGATCCTCCAACAAATTGCTACTAAGTGTAACCAAGCCCAACAAAAGAGTTGGACAGTGCTTGTTCTCCCATAGCATTGCTAAAAAATGAAACTCCTTACCCTCCCATATTACCCAAATAGACCGTATAAAGACATATAAAGTAGCATTAAAAACTTATTTCCTACATAACCTCAAATGACAATGCAATTCAAACAAACCACCATAAAACCTTCACTACTTACTTCTAACTCAGTTTCATAGTTCAACAAAAACTTTTACCCTGACAGCAACATAGCTCTATTACCACTATAACTGTTCGGCAAGAACTGCCATGTTTTTTTTTTTTCATGCAATGTCAAAAAGAAACAACTCAAGCTTTGTACTATATTACCAACTGTTATCTAAGTTTATATAAGTTCTGATACATACTGGTAAGTTTTATATTATTTATGTGTTCTACTTTTATAATTTTTTTAATTTTTACATATTTCTGCTTTAAAAGTTTTTTTTGTCAAGTATCTATATTTTTATTTGACTGTATTAATTGTCGAGCTTTTCTCTCCGGGCCTCCACTGAAAATGGGTTCCTGACCCAGTGGACTTTCCCAGTCAATAAATGCAATAAATAAACAACAGCAGATCTGGAGGATGAGCTATCATGAGAAATGCACAGATGGTGTGATCTACAGGAGAAAGGTGATCCTCCTGTTAGTGACCTGGCAGTGCTTTGTGACCTTGAGCTAGAACACAAGATTTGCCTGGATGTAGATGACTGTTGACATTGCATGTGAGAAATGCGTTGTGATTGCTCACTGTGAGTGTTGACATTACTGTCTTGAGACGTAGTGTTACTATCATGAGATCATTCCCATATGTCCAGACTGTACCGTGTCCTCTTCCCCTGGTTAAACTCAGTCTGGCTTGACTCTGGTATATCCAAACCAGTATTATGAATGGAGGCTGCAACTGATGCCTGGTGTGCCACAATGCTCCGCATCAGAGAAATCATGGAATTATCCCATCTCTCTTCCAGTTCAAAGTACTGTTTGAAATCTTCACGCATACCCTATAGGACTGTAACAATTTCTAACTAACTCTGTGTTGCAGTTGTTTGAGCCCTAACTATGACACAGCACATTTCCTGCGTATTCTTTACGTATTTCCTGAGGTGGTCCAAAGTAATTTCTATGCCTAGCAACTCTTTGTAATGTTGTCACTTTGGGCAATGTGGCCTTAGACTGCCTGCCTTCATCCTTAAACTGTTCTTCTGTCTTTGGGATACTGGTGTAGAAGTCCATGTCTGCATCTGGTGTACAAGCATGAGTGGAATGTCAGCCTGTGTTTGACTTTGTGATGCGTGATGCACTGTCACTTTCTGTAGAATCACTAACACTGTGTGAGGTGAAGCAGCCTATCATTACACTGGGACACTGCCTGTGACTTCCCTCAGGGTGCCTCGTAAATAAAACTACCTTATCATCATCGTCATCATCATCATCATCATCATCATCAGCAACACCCATCCTACTGTGGCCCTCATCCATATTTATTGGTGCAGTTGAACTGTTTGTTTCTGATGCTGGCTCTATTAAATAAACAATTGCAACACATTAATAATACCTCAGCAGCATACAGTACAGCATGCTTAAGGGGGTGGGTGGTGGGGCACTTACCATGAAGTATGCCTTAATTTTTCATTAGCTGCTGATATATAAAGATGACCTAATAATAAAGAATTCTGGCATATTTAATGACAGCACTGTTTGTCACCATTCAAGGTTAAACCTTTAGGAGCAGATAAATGCAGATGCCACTGCAGACTTTGGTTTGATGAAAAAGTTTCCACTCCACCTGTAATCATTTCCATTCCACCATCTTCTGTATCATAGTCATCCCAATGGATGGACAGAAGGAATGCATCATCTGATGTTAACTTAATAAGATTCGGAGCCCCACCATCAGTGTTGGAAATTGCATTCTGCCTGGTCTTGCTTCTAGCATGTCCTACCATATCATTTGCCCTTTTCTTGCACTGTGCGATACATTTGTTTCTGCCTCCAAATTTTTGATTACAACTACTTTGCTCCATGCTTTGCTCCTCTCCGCTTGTCTAAGCCATCCTTTGCCAAACAGCAGTTTGTCATATGTCCTAAGTGCTCCCATAAGAGCTCAGTTTTCCTCAGAGCTCAAGTTATCATGTCTATGCCTGGATCCCTTATTCTCCAGCTGTACTGTACAGAAATAAAAGGGCTATTTGTCAGACACTTGCCACTGGCCTGCTATTCCTGCCACTAACACAACTATGTAGAAACAATATAACATAACTGTGATTTCAAAGAGCACAACAAATTAAATCATGCATTCTGCCTTATGCAGAGTAAGCATTGACAAGTTCAATATGAAGGTGCAAATTGCATTGACAATAACACAAATGGCTTGCTCAGTTATTATGTTTTCAATATAAAGAAGCACGTCAAATACTAAAACCAGTTCCAATAATTAAATAGTCAATAGATGTAAACGCACAAAACAGTCCAGAATGCATTGCAATCACCCTGAAAATACTATGGCAGGAACTGTCAACTGCCTTGTTAATGACTATTACTTATTTTATAAGGTTTCTCTTATTTTTGGATGTCTGAGGTATGCTAAGTAATTTGCAGCCTATCTCAGCTATTTCTGATTCAATACAGTGCAGATCAGCCTTGTGGCATAGATTCAGGCTGATTTAAACATTTAGTATGCAAATTAGGCTAATTTATATGCATGTCTATGAATTGTAGTATAACACAAATGTGTTACGAAGTACATCAGCGTATTCTGTGTGTGTGTGTGTGTGTGTGTGTGTGTGTGTGTGTGTGTGTGTGTGTGTGTGTGTGTGTTATACAACAGGGGCAAAGAAAAAAATGTACATGTAATTCTGCAATCAAATATCTTATACTTCAAATAAGTACTTGAGCTGAAATTCTGAAATACATTAAGAAAAAAATAAAGAAATTCCACTTCATATAGTCAGCAATCCATCTGGTCATGACAGACACAAAATACTACTGTTACCTATTAAGAGGTTACAGTCAGATATAAAAATGACAGTAAAGAATATGAATGTAGTAATCTGTCCAAGTCTGTAAATGTATTAGTCATGTCCAAATATAAGTAATGTTGAGTAATACATTCAGAAATAAAACTTACAGTTACATATGAAATAATTATGTGAAATTCATTGAAAAAGTTGTAAGGCCTTTTTCAGTTATTACAAAAAGACATTTTTTTGTGAGAGGTAAGTAAATGTAAGTTAAAATAATTAATTTACTTAACTGTTTGCTCAAATGTATTTCTTGCTGCACGTACAACATGGCTGAAATGACACTCACCACACATAGTCAGACTGAGTGTTGGGGAGGTTTGTGGGGGTTACTTTGCTTTAATAATGACCTCCAGCTGCCCTTTCTAAAACCAAGCTGTTTTACTTCATTATTGTTCAGGAAAAAAAAGTTCTGCAGAAAAGGAAATTCACACTTCCTTGAACTGTTACATTTCAATCTTTGCAGTTCAGGTTTACTACAGAGTGATACATGCATTTTCTAAAACAAAAGACGGACATCCATTCATAATTCTTCACTACCCTACACAATGCAGGAGAAAAATTCACTACTGAATTGTAATAATACACACATTTAGGCATTCAGCAGCTACAATCTGACAGAATAATATGAATGAAAATGAATACAGGGAATATAAGACGTGTATTTGTGGGATACAGTCAAATACAGGTAAACAAGATTATCCTCTTTTATTTGTAGATGACGAATGAAATTCTCTATAATTCTCAATAGCAAAAAAAAAAAGAGTCATGAGGCTGGTGGAATATTCTGGCAAGTGTAACAGGTGTCCATAAGATATGTATTACTTAAGCAATCATATTATAAATTATTACACATAATTCATGGTACCATAGGCAGCACTATAGCAATGCTTTTAAAACTGATTTCAGTGGTAATCCTGCAAACAGCTGTTGATATACCTTAGCAGCTTAAAGGAATTCAAAGGCAGACAGGAGAAGATGAAGAAAAATGTGCTATGATGTCATTTTTAAACATAATTAGCTACAGTATTTAGTGATTTCTTTCATGTTTGATAGTGTGCAGTAAACTATGTTTGAAAAGTATGGAACTGAAACACAAAAAACATTTCAAATCATCACATATATGCATAAACGCTACTCTTACACATTTGCTTAAGTAACATAAGCACTTCCCCAATCACTACTCACAAGTATATGCATAAGCACTTCCCACACACAACTGAACTTCAATAAATATATTTTTTGAATGGTTTATTGTTCAAAACTTGCATTATAACGTATTGTCTGGATTTATTTTGATTTTTTTCTGTTCTGTCTTTCCTGACCCTTTTTTCTTTATTACTTTGCTTGCGCATTTCTTTTTACTTTTTGTTGTTTTGCTTCTATCCCATCTCATTTTCTTTTATACAAGTTCAAATTCCTCAGGAGTAGTCCAGGCATTTACCTCCCAGGCTAGGGAGAGATCACCTTCTTCTTGCCCGAGCCATCATCGCAAGTGAGAGTGGAAGAACTGGTCCTGCAAACACTCCAGCATGAGGCAGGCTAGAAAGCCTTACTGACCGGTAACTTCAGAGTTTGGTTGAGGATACACTGGAAGAGGTAGTGGATAGGAGAATTGCACCAGTCAAAGCATTTGTTCAGGGATGTACTGGGAGAAGTAATAGACAGGAGAAGCATCTCTTCAGTGTGTAGAAGACATCCTCACCCAGTTGGTGCCAACCACCGCAGCAGTACAGGCCCCTATGCTGTCAATATAGGGGACCTCCACTGCAACACCATTTGGCAGTAGACATGTTTGAGGCTCTGTGGAGTGGACATGTAGTTGAGATTTCCTCAGTCCTTCTTTCCCTTACCATTGTCATATATAGTCTTCTCTATTTCCTACCACACTACCCTCTTACAAAAGAAAAAAAAAACTTCTGAAAAAAGGTAAATCTAGCCCCGACAAAAAATTCTTGAAGTTTAACTTGTGCGCTCCCCTCTTTGTTTGTCTACCCTTTTTCAATCTTTCCTATCAACCTATTTCTATTCTTTAATGAAACCATCAGGGTATCAACAAAAGTATACCCCAAAACCAGGGAATTGTTATGGCTAGGCTTGTATAGGCCCTAGGGCCAATAGCCTAGTACCAACCTATGAACCTATATGAAACCCTTTAATTTTAAAGAACAGTTTTAGCTGTTGCCCAGTCTGCAGCTATGCTATAATGCTTCAAGTGTGACTATGCTCACATGTGTTTGCCAACGATATGCCAATGCACATCCTATTTATGATACCACAGAAGAGATGGCACATTCAAAAAGATGACCTTTACTCATTTACACATTTATAAAAAAGTGTATGATTACAGAATTTGCTTCTGTATTCAATGTAAATACTTTATGATGACCTTATTTGCATATACCTGTAGTGCCACTGTTCGCAGATGCACTATACACACCTGTACAGCCCCGGGCTATGAATACCACCCTTTGTTTTTTTTGTTGTGCCAGTATTTTGCTAAAATTGCCTCTTAAGAAGAGATAAGTAAATGCATATAATCTACCTGAAACTCACACATAAAGGACAGCTTTTATTATAAAGGCCTTTTATAACCATGTCAGGGTTTAATGAAACGGCGATTAGCATCATTCACAATTAAGCTAATATTTTTTCACTTTGCTGCAGTGGTAGCCTCTAATCAATATACAGACATCTCAAGAATAATAACTTTGTCCACAAATAAACATAATTATTTGCTACAGCTGTAAAGCTAGTGGCAAAAATATGATGATTAAAAAGAAATAATTTTTAAACACCCTATTTAAAATAAGGAAAATGGATTAAAATTAAGCAAAGTGAAGATCAAAAACATTGAAGCTGTATATGAACCTTGTTCCTAGCAACCTAGCCTAATTGAAAAGATCTGTTATGAATACCAAACGTGCAAGTGATATTTTTGTCTACCTGGGATCTGACTTTTTTTTTTCACGTAGAAGCATTAGCTACAGATTTGTTTTGAAGAGCATCATAAATCCTTTGTGGCTGCATGGCAAATTTCAAAATGCAAGCAGGTTACAAAAAGCTGAGCTACGCTTGAGACCTGGACTCCAGTAAAGCAGAGTTAATCAGAAAGACCAGCTAATGAAGGAATGATCAGCAGGCCAAATTATTCAAGTTGAAAATTATT